>NC_133329.1:199874776-200119776 GCF_042186555.1 Aquarana catesbeiana | reverse complement strand
GTGGCGCTGTTTCATCCCCAGTTATCCAGAAGGATAAGCCCCTGCGTAACACTCCACTTGCCATTGAGGCTCTTGATGGGAGACCCCTACAGCTTGCCCATGTGACTCATGAGATGGTTCCATTGTCCATGGCCGTAGGGGCTCTTCACCATAAGATAATCCAATTCAAAGTTTTTCCTCACCTAAGTTTCCGCTGGTTATCCTTGGTTATAGAGGCACAACCCCTCTTTTGATTGGCTTCGTGCTGAGGTTCTCTCCTGGTCACCACAATGCAGTGAGACATGCTTTCAGAAGGTAGCCAAAGTCCTGTGCACCTCTTCACTCTCCTCCCTGGCGGAGGAGTACCGCGATTTTAGCGATGTCTTTGACAAAGGTCAAGCTGGAAGTTTGCCTCCACACCGGTCATATGATTGCGCATTTGACCTTCAACCTGGTGCCATACCCCCTCATGGCCGGGTTTACCCTTTGTCGGTCTTAGAGGATAAGGCCATGGAGGAGTATGTTGCAGACGCACTTTCTTGAGGTTTCATCCGCAAATCCTCGTCACCTGCTGGTGCTGGTTTCTTCTTTGTGAAGAAAGAGTGGTGAACTGAGACCTTATATTGATTTACAGGGGTCTCAATCGTTTCACGATTAAGAATGCCTATCCGATTCCGTTGATTATGGAGTTATTTGACCGCCTCAGGGGAGCAATGATTTTCACAAAACTTGATTTGAGAGGGGCATACAATCTCGTGAGGATTAAGGAGGGCGATGAGTGGAAAACTGTGTTTAATACCAGAACAGGCCATTATGAGTACCTCGTAATGCCTTTTGGCCTTTGTAACGCCCCGGCAGTTTTCCAGGAATTTATTAACGATGTCCTCCGAGATTTGTTGCAGTTATGTGTGGTGGTTTATCTCGATGATATCCTCCCTATTTTCCAAGTCCCTGGAGAGCCACCACACAGATGTCTGTCGTGTGCTTCAGAAACTAAGAGAGAACGCTCTCTATTGTAAACTGGAGAAGTGCGAGTTCCATCGTGAACAGGTTAAATTCCTGGGTTATGTCATTTCCACTGCTGGTTTTTCGATGGACCCAGAGAATTTTTTGGCAGTTCTACAGTGCCCCCGACCCGTGGGTTTACGTCTTCTGCAGCGTTTCCTGGGCTTTGCCAACTGTTATCGGAAGTTTATTCGTAACTTCTCGTCTCTGGTCAAGCCCCTGACTGATAGGACCAGAAAGGATGGTAACCCACAGAGTTGATCTCCGGAGTCCATTAAGGCCTTTGAGAGTCTCAAGGCTGCCTTTTATTTCTGCTCCTGTGTTGGCACATCTTGATCCTGATGTTACCTTTTATCCTTGAGGTTGCTGCTTCTGATAAGAAAGAAAGAGGGCGCACCATCCTAGTGCATTATCCTTGAGAAAAATTAATTCATTTATTTATTATCGTTTACTACTAGGATAATCCCATCCTGGAGAGCAGCAAGGCCAAAATCCACTGTCCTTTTTGAACCCTTGGGATCATCTAGCTTACACACCTGTGCGCAAGAGTATTTGCTTCTGTAGTTGCTACTTCTGAGACTGGTGTTGGCGCCCTACATCCTACCTCAGAGAGCACTATGCCTCCTTGAGGCTACTTTTCCAAGAAATTGTCACCTGTGGAGTGCAATTACAAGATTGGTGACAGAGAGCTCTTGGCAATCATTTTAGCCCTGAAAGAAAGTAATAGCCCGGAACTATGTGCAACTATAAGTGCAGGGGTAGCATGACTGGGGTGGGGCTGTGAGGCGTGAGGTAAGGGTTAATCATTTTGCCAGTGGGGGGAGTTTGGGATAGTCTTAGGGGGAGGAGTTCAGGAGCAGTGGTCAGTGGGGAAGAAGAAGGCAGCAAGGAAGGTGAATTTCCCACCCGCCCTCCCTTTAGGTATGATACTAGTGCGTATCAGGTAACTGGGTGAATGGGTTTGTTCGGGGTATTGAATTTTAGGGTGGTCAAGGGTTAATTCTTTTTCAATGTCATAGCGGCAGTAGGTATTGGGGGTCTTTGAAGGCGGTGCTGAGAATAATGGAGGTTTAAAGAAGGGGGTTGGGCTCATACGGAGGTATGGGCGACCTTTCCCTTCAAAATGGTAACATTGGTTGGATAAAAGTTGTATCTGGAAGGAAATAATTTGGTTGTCCCTGAGCTCACGTAATGCACGGCGTGGGGCCTTACATGGGTGTACCGATACAACTAGTTGGTAAAAATTTAGAGTTAGCCTTCAAAGACCTCTAGATAAAGGAAGTTGTTTATGTTGTATAGTTGGGTTAATGTTATTAAAAATGTATTTATATGCATTAAGTTATATGTTGAAGGTTGATATTTGGTATTTTTGTTATAATAAAAAGGCTGCTATGGCCATTCGACTCCAAAAGGTCGTGTTGTCTGGTCATTTGGTAAGATAAAGGTAGTGAGTGAGGTTGGGTTATTTAAGGGAGCCTCACTATATGCCACATCCCATAGTCATGGAGACATCTCCGCGAAAGTACCACTGTGCCGATTCTCATTCATATGCCCCGTACACACGGTCGGATTTTCCGATGGAAAATGTCCGATCGGAGCGTGTTGTTGGAAATTCCGACCGTGTGTGGGCTCCATCGGACATTTTCCATCGGATTTTCCGACACACAAAGTTTGAGAGCAGGCTATAAAATTTTCCGACAACAAAATCCGATCGCGTCAATTCCGACCGTGTGTGGCCTGTTCCGACGCACAAAGTGCCACGCATGCTCAGAAGAAATTCCGACATGGAACAGCTCGGTCTGGTAAACTTAGCGTTCGCAATGGATGCAGCACTTTCGTCACGGTGCAATGTAAAAAATGGTTTAATACAGCGCACTCTCTACTTCTTTATAATGTGAGAAGAATTAAGTAGTTTTGCTGCTCATATTCACACAGACTTCTCACAAACTTCTTTCTTTATTATTTATCGGGATTCCCTCAATATATTTTGATTTGTCACATCTGACAACATTATTTTGGTGTTGTGTTTTTTTTTTTTTTTTTTGTTTTTTTTTTTGGTTTTAAGGCAGATTAGTTATTTTTGGTTTGTATTTTTTTCGAGGCTGATTTTTGTTTTATTGTATTTTTATTTTTGTGTGTGATTTTTGTGTCAAGTTACCACAACACCTTGATATGTTGTTATATTTAATCTGTAGGAGATTGTTTGTTTGGTGTTGTTGTCCCTTGTTAATTTCACATTGTATTGAAATGTACCTGAATCGTCACCAACAAACTATCCTTTTTGAATGAAAACACACATAGGAGAGTATAATTTTCCAAAAAAATCATTTATTAAGGGCTCACAACTAAACAAAGAGGGAGGCAACGCTGGAGAAACAGCAGAAATGGGTGAAGCCTTGGACCCCCAGGGCAGACATCAGCTATTTTCAAGCAAAATTGGTGGCCTGAGGAGTCCTTATCTAAGGGAGTGCAGTCTGGTCCAGAAGTCCCAGAGATCCGGAAAGCAGCAGATGACATCTGTGTCCCCAGGCTGTGGTCATACAAGAGGCTGCATCTTTTATCAGACCAGACTGAACCCAGGTCATCACTCTCTGGTCTTCTTTCCACGCCTCCTTCCACGCTGTGGCTCTGGTGGTGGAGTTGTGGCAGCAGGAGGAGGAGGAGGGGCCAACTCACTCAGGTGGGTATTGGGTGTTAGTTCCCCACTCACCCCCTTACTTAGGACTTTATAAAGCAGGTCCTCACATAGCTTGCGTTGACCCTCCTGCATGCCCTGCAGTTTTGTGGCAGCCATGCAGGCAAAGGCCTCTTCAGGAGTGGGTAAGGCTCGGAGGGACGCAGAAGCCTCCTGAATTAGCCTGAGTGCTGAATCCTGCATGTGAGTCGCCTTCCTCGCCCTTTTGTATGGAAGGCGGAGGGGAGGAACCTGCGATTCAGTCAGGCTGCGACTGGTCCCAGGCTTCTCCTGGCTGACTTAGCCCCGCCTCCTTCTGGCTGCCACTAATCCCTGCCTCCTCCTGACTGCCACATTCCACAACCTCCTCCTGGCTGAGGTCTTCCTGTGTATGAAAAAGGGACATTGTTTTAGTTTTTGATTCCTCAATCACACACAATTTTCACATCCTGACTGTTGCAAATTGAATGTTAACAAATATAACAGACTATCATTCTGAGCCCACCATTTTTCATTCTTGTCCCAATTTTGGGTGCCCACTACTGTCTATTGATATGTAAAACACTTTTTTCAATCAGCAATTAGTGATCAATAATAACATCTAGTAAACATTATTTATTTATTGCCCAGAAATCTGTAGAAGAATGCTATACCTGACTCCAGCTGGGCTCCTCCACTTCTTCCTGGCTGGAAGTCCCAGGTTGGACATCAGAAGCCTCAGCTGGTATGGAAGGAAGTGTGGAAGGAAGAGTAGAAAGGGATTCCCTGACTTCAGTGTGGTCTGACAGAAATTGCAGTCTCTCATAGTACCACAGCCTGGGGACATAAACGTCATCTGCTGCAGCTCCGGACCTCTGGGAATCTGTGACCTTCTTGCGCTCCCTAAGATACGTGCTCCTCAGGCCACCAATTTTAGCTTTTAAATAAGGGATGGTTGCTGTGGGGACCACCGGCTTCACCAACTCCAGCAGTTTCTCCAGCGCTGCCTGCCTCTTTTGTTTATGATTGTAATGTGGATGTTTCACCTGCCACAGACAGGGCAGCTCCCTGTATTTGTCTATGAACAGGGGGAGGAAGTGGTCATTGAAGCCATCCATTTTCTCTGCAAGACACAACACAAGAAAAACCCTAAGGTCAGGCTAAACTCTCCTAATCTTGTTACAATATAGGCTTCAATTTCGAAGCAGTATAGGCCCAAGTTTATATCTTACCTTTGTTATCACGATCGGCTCCTCCGATGCTCCTTCCTCCGCTCACAGATCGTACGTAATACGCACGCGGTGTTACGCTTTATACACACTGCGCATGCGTGTAACTCCGCCTGCCCCTGACATTCTTTCTAGTCTATTCCCCGCCCCTTTTCATTTGGCGCAGTGAGGGAAGAGCACATGGCGGAGACACAACAGGTGCGTGCTAATTATAGCAATGAGGAGGAGGAGGAGGAGGAAAGCCCGGAGCCGGAAACGTCCCGATCCAGAAGGAGACGATTTAAGGCCTCAAATATGTCCTTTGGGGAGATGTTGGAGATGGTCGACATCCTGAAGAAGGCCGACTATGATGGGAAGTATGGACCTTACCCCAACCACAATGTCAGAAAGGCCAAGATCATGGCGAAAGTGTTCAAGAGTCTGCACCGGCATTTCGGGGTACGTCGATCGAAAGATCAGCTCAGGAAACGGTGGTCGGACCTCAAATTAAGAGAACATGAGCAGTACAGAAAGATCCGGAGAGTGCTGCAAAAAAGTAAGTAGTTGTCCTGTGTTCCTATTCTTTATGTTTATTACGTTCGTGCTGCTCCATGTGCTTTTCTTACAAGTGTACATTTTTAAATGGCAACTTTCATGTTCATGGGCACATTATTCGTTCGTATCAAACATTTTTCTTTCGGCCTATAAAACACCATTGTTTTGGCCATGTGCATTTGGCCACAATTTTTACGCCCTACTTGTATGAAACTAATTTGGTTGTGTAGATGGCTTTGTTACTAGAATGAAATGCAAACTAGATTCTGTGTAAGGAGAGGACACTGAGCAGCTGTTTTCACATCTGTACACTGGAGCACTAGTGTGGGACACAAGAACACCCTTTTTATTAGGGGGCCACACAGGTGCTCCAGTGTATACTATAGGGGGGTCTCCATCTGTGAAGCTTGTACAAGACAGGTAAAGTATTGAAGCTTGACAAACGACACTGAAAATGCTACATTTTGGAACTCGGACAAAATAGACAATTGTACCCCACTTCCAAGCAATGTTTCCTATTTATAGTTCTGCCATCAAATATCTGTGTGCTAAGTATATCATTTTTGTTTTACATAGGGGAGAAAAGACTCGGAGGACACCCCTCATCCGAGGAGACCACAGACCCTCCACCTCTGGAAGAAGGGGAAATCCACCCAACACAAAAAGGGCAGGAGGAGGAAGAAGATGTGGTGGAAATTGTCACCACAACAGGTGAGTGTCTGCGACCACAGGCTCAGGTAAGAGATGGATGCCGGCATATTTTTGATACCTGTTTTTTTTTGGTTTCTATCTTTTTAGGTGATCGTGATGTTGTGGATCCAGATCCTTTCACATCAGAAAGTGCCCAGATCCTGATCAGGGAGATCATGGGCTGTAATTTACAATTAGAGAACCTCAAGAAAAACATCAATGATGTTATTAAAAAAAATAAAAACATCATTGATGTTTTGGGGCGAGTTTAAAACCCCTCCAAATCCCTTTTTTTTGTGTGCTACAATGTTAAAAAATCTTTTAGCGATTTTTCAAAAAGCTAAAATTGGAGGATGCACACAGTGTGCCAACATGTGCTATCTGCCACCACGGGAGATCAATGGACGCGTTTTGGGGGTGCAACCCCTTCCTCAATAATAAAGTAGCTGAGAGGAAGGGGTTGCTCCCCCAAAACACGTCCCTTGATCCCCCGTGATGGCAGCTAGCACATGTTGACATTGGTAAACTGGTGTGCATTTTCCAAATTTGGCTTTTCCTGGGGTGAATTCACCCCATCTGAACGCAATATCAAACACAGTTCATGTCTGATATTGGCTTCAAGTTCTACCAAATGTGAACTTTGTAAGTTCAAGATTTGTGTCTTTCTTGTTGGTTTTACACATGCCTGTTTTAGCTTAAATGGACATTTCTATTTTTTATAATGCTACCCCAAAAATTGTTATACAACAAACATGTTGGTTTGTTTGAAAAACCTTTTCTAAATGCACATGTGATTGTGCAGATATTAAAAAGATTGTGAATCAAGAATGTGTGGATTATTGTCTCAACGCTACAACACTTTTGTGGTGATGTAATTGCTGCTTTCTGTGAAAATGGGGGTTATTTCCTAAGGGCAAATCCTCTTTGCACTACAAGTGCAGTTTCAGTGCAGTTTCAAGTGCACTTGTAGTGCAAAGTGTCTTTGCCTTTAGTAAATAACACACAACAGTGCTTTGTATAAAGTTACACAATCACGCCATTTTCTGGACTCACCATATTTCTGTCAGGGTCAGCTAAAACAAACACAAGCAGTAAATGTCAACAAAGATTTGCTTTTTTCTGCTTTTTATTTGATAAAGGCTTCACAAATTTGCTGGCATATTGATGGCCCCCCTACCCGCAAAGAACTCAAGGTATCTTAACCGGACATCACGGCACTCAGGGAGGGCAAGCCAGGACGGCCACTTTCAAGCGCCATCAGTGTTGTTTCATGTATCATTCCGGCCTCAGGCCCAACTGAGCCAGCATAGTTGGCCGAATGTTGGTGTAAAAAGTTATGTAGAACACAGCACGCCAGGATTATATGAATAAGTTTATACTCCGCCATATGGATGGGTGTCCGAAATAGGCGGAACCGGCTGGCCAGGATTCCAAATGTGTTCTCCACCACTCTTCTGGCTCTGGCCAGCCGGTAATTAAAAACCCTCTGTTCCGGGGTGAGGGTCCTCATTGGGAATGGCCGCATAAGATGGTCCCCCAGCGCAAATGCTTCATCCGCAACGAAGACGAAGGGGAGTCCTTCCACGTTGTCTTCTGGAGGTGGCAAGTCCAAGCTGCCATTCTGGAGACACCTGCACCACGTCCACATACAAGAAGTCGTAATTAGCCGACACCACCGCTAACATCACAATACTATTGAACCCCTTGTAATTATAATAGTACGACCCCGAGTTGGGTGGTGGGACGATGTGGACGTGTTTCCCATCAATTGCCCCTCCGCAGTTAGGAAAGTCCCACCGCTGGGCAAAGTGGGAGGCCACAGTCTGCCATTCCTGTGGCGTGGAAGGAAACTGTTGAGGAAAACAAACAAAAATTAGTATTTTTGCACATAAACATGGCAAGCAGATTAGACACAAACATTCTTGGCCAACATCCAGATAACATTTATTAAGGGGAATTTTACAACACCAAAGTATAAGGTACACCTATCATATTCCCCCTCCCCCCCTTTCATGGGCCATTTCTAACATTATAGGGGGGGGGGAATCTTGGACAGGTAACCCTCTCCACTTCATTGAGAGATGAATGCCTAAATACAGGGTATTACTTGGAACAGCCCCTCCTTAGTTACACTATTGGCAGCCCACTGGACAGGTAAGAAGTGTCATAATACAAAGATATAAATGCACATTTGGACATTCTGCTATTACCTATCAAGATAATAATAGGATACAAAAACTTTCAACAGTACCATTTGAAAGTATACAGGGAGGCCCTTGCACTACATGCTTTGGGCAATTCATCCATATATCTGACCACAAAAGAGGTGGGTATAGTGTGTATGGGTTTGGCAAAGTCAGCAGATAGATGATTGAGGATAGATAGAGAATTGGGATCAGCTGACTTAGCAGTTGGGGGGGAGGGAGGGTTAATAAAAATGATTTGGGGACACCACAAAAAAAAAGCCTCTGGCACTCTGCCTGAATTTAAAGCACAAATCACATTTCAAAACATTTTAGGGGGCGTTTGGGGTAAAACACTACTATGGAGCTGATAAAATACATTGTTAAGTGACTACATGAGGTGAATATAGGGGCAGGAGAGCATGCTGGGGAGGTTAGTGAAGGCAAATATGTATGAAGGAAAAAAAAAATTACAGAAAAATCCAGCATGCATGAGAACAAAGGGGACGTTCACAGCATATTACAATCATGGTAATTAGGGAAGAGGAAAGAAATACATTACATTAGCAAACATTATATACAATAAAATGTGATATTAAAGGATAAAAATCTTACCTTCATATACTCCTTCTGCAGGACCTGGATGATGGCAGAACAGGTCTCCGGGATAATGATCCCCAGAGCCTGGGGGGAGATGCCTGTTGAGAACTTCAAGTCCTGCAGGCTTCTCCCTGTCGCCAAGTACTGCAGGGTAGCGACAAGCCTCTGATGGCTTGCCTCATGCAGGTATCCTGCCTGCTGATATAGGGGGTGAGGGAAGCCAACAAACGGTGAAATACGGGGTCCGTCATCCTGAGAAAGTTCCTGAAATCATCAGGATTATTCTCACGGATCTCACGGAGCAAAGGCATATGAGAGAACTGGTCACGCTGAAGCAACCAATTCTTGGTCCATGAACTCCTCCCCACCCTGTTCATGGACTGGACTTGTGCCAAGGTCAGGACCCCAACACCAAGCCCCCGCACAGCACGAACTCTACGAGGAGTAAGTATACGCAACATGGCTAGAAAACGGTCGGCTGCTCAGAACGCAGTAACAGAACGCACTGAAGAACAGCAAGGCCTGTGAAGAGCGACCTGAAAAACAGTAACGAACGAACAAGAACACAATGACTAATTAAAGTCACGCGGAACTTGCTTGCACGCACTGAAGAGCAGATACAAACCCACAAGCACAAACTGAACCGCAGAAAACGATCTGAAAGCCACGAGTCTGTAAAAGCGCAAATCGTCTCTCACCAAACTTTTACTAACACAAGATTGCAAAAGGAGCCCAAAGGGTGCTGCGCTTGGTTCTGAACTGGCCTTTTCTAGTGTCGTCGTACGTGCTTGACGTCACCGCGTTGTTGGCGATCGGAAATTCCGACAACTTTGTGCGACCGTGTGTACGCAAAACAAGTTTGAGCCAACATCCGTCTGAAAAAATCCTAGGATTTTGTTGTCGGAATGTCCGATCAATGTCCGATCGTGTGTACGGGGCATTACTGACCATAAGAATCTCACATTCTTGTCTGAGGCTAAACGCCTCTCTCCCAGGGGGCGCAATGGGCTCTTTTTTTTTGTCTAGTTTCAATTACATTGTCTCATTCATTTTTTTTTTTTTTTTTTTAGAAAATTCTTTTTTTTCATTTTTTTTTAAAAACAACAACAGAAACTTCCCCCCTCCCTCCTCCCAATTGTGCAATGTCCCAAGTATAACAGGACAACATAATCACATGCCCTTCCGGCCTAAGTCATTTTAATTATACATGCTTAAGTAAAATCTAAAACCGTGTCCACAATCCCCTGGTAGCTGTAAAGCCTGTTAGGTCTCTTCAATTAGTGCATGTTCCCTTTCATGTAACATTTAGCCCATCAATTATACAGTAACTCATACAGTATCATCCGAGGAGAGCCAGCATTGCCATACCTTCTCAAATTTTTTGGGGCACCCCCTGCTTAAGTAAGTGGCTTTATATAAAGGTAATACCTTATTCACTATGCCCTTCCAGAAGGCCAAGGATGGGGCCTCAGGTTTTTTCCAGCATAAAAGGATGGCTTTGAGTGCATAAAACAAGGTGAGGAAGAGCATGGTTCTCTGTGCCCTGAGTGGGGCTACTTCCTCCACCAGGCCCAGCAGACATACCGATATCGTCATGGGAACAGGTAGTGAGATCAGTCCTTGGATGGTTTTAGTAACCCCTGTCCAAAATACCTGTATTGACGGACACTGCCAGAATATATGATAGAAATCCGCCCCTGCCGTGGTGCAGCACCAGCAAGTTGCATCATCCAAGCTATAGATACTGGCTAGTCTCGCTGGGGTATAATATACCCTATGAAGTATCTTGAATTGAATGTACCTATCACGGTCCGATACTAGGACCTGAAAAGGGTGATCCCACATATCGTCCCAGTCGCCCCCTTGGAAATTGGGGACTAGCGAGCTCCACTTCTCTCTACATTTATTGAGTGCTGGAGGCCTTTCAGCAAATGACTCTTTATATGTTTCTGACAGCGTCTTTTGCACAGGATCGTCACAGAGCAACTGCTCTAGAGGTGAAGATTGCAGTACCACTGTGCCTGTGCCAAATTGTGTAACAAATGCGTGCCTCAGCTACAGATAGCGGAAAAAGTACCAGTTTGGGAGATCATGTCTATCTTTCAATTGGTCAAAGGAAAGCAGCTCCCCTCCCCAACTATGTTCTTTAATTGTTTGATGCCGACTCTGGCCCATATTATTGGATCTGGAATTTCGCTAAAATGGGATAGCCTGGGATTGAACCACAAAGGCGTGTCTGGTGACCATGCCTCTGTATCAGAATGCATTAGTACCCTTGCCCTGTCCCATGCACGAATAGTAACATGCATGGAGCTAGTCAAAGGCTGCCTGTGGCCCTCTATATATTAAAAGGTAAAGACTCTCATAGGATCCCATTAAAGCAGCCTCCAGTACTGTCACTGCATGACCATTGTCTCTTGCTAACCAACGCCTGGCAGAAACCATCTGTCCTGCAATAAAATACTTAAACAGGTCAGGAAAATCCTCCCTGTACATAGGGTTCTTGTAATGTACGGAGGCCCACTCTAGGGTGTCCGGAGCCCCATAGAAATTAACTGAACAGGCTGTTTATGCACCGAAAGAAAGAGCAGGATACCCAAATGGGAGTATTGCGCAAAGAAACACTATCAGTATCTTCATTTTAAGGAGATTCACCCTACCAATTAAGGAGAGTGGTAGATGTTTCCAGACCTCTAATTGTATTTTAACCTTCGTGAGCAGTGGCATTAGATTAAGCATCAAGTAGTCTGTAACTTTAGGGTACACCCTTACACCCAGATATTTTATTTCAGGAGCCCAGGCAATAGGAATCAAAGGTGATGCCCGTGCCTGGGCTCCATCAATAGCCATGATATTAGACTTTTCCCAATTCACCCGTAGACCTGAGAAATTTGCAAATGTGCCTAGAATCTCAAATACTGTCTCTGCATATAGGGCCGTGCATTCTCAAAGGCCTCTTACCCGAAGGGCTTTAACTTCTGTGGATGCTCTTAGAGCAATAGCTATAGGTTCTATGGCCAGAGCAAATAAATCCAGGGAAAGTGGGCATCCCTGCCGCGTTCCTCTCCTCACCTAAAACTGAGCGGAAACTGAGGTGCCTATCTTTATTTTTGCCTTGGGTGAGCTGTATAGAAGCGATATCTATGTAAGAAACACCTCTTCAAACCCCAGGTGCCTTAATACTGTGGACACGTGATGCCAGTCCACAGAATCAAAAGCTTTAGCCATGTCTAAGGACACGATCACCCTGGCCCCGGGGTTAGTGTGATCGATCTGCAGGTGTGCAAACAGCCTGCGGAGGTTTGTATCAGTGGACTGCTGGGGTATGAAACCAGTTTGGTCTATGTCTACCAGCGTGGTTATTACCTTTGATAATCTTGTGGCCAGTATTTTAGTAAGAATTTTAAGGTCTTGGTTGAGGAGAGCTACGGGTCTGTACGAGGAGCAGCTCAAGGGGTCCTTGCCCGGTTTTGGCAATAGGACCACCTGAGACTCCATGAGAGAATCTGGTAATGTCTTATGTTCCAAGCAAAAGTGAAATAACGCCTTAAGTCTTGGCACAAGAGTTTCCAAGTGTGACCTGTACCATTCAACACAAAAACCATCCGGCCCTGGCGATTTATGTGGTGGGAAAGATCTGATAGCAGTCTCTATTTCCTTTTCAGTGATCTCTACTTCTAGGCTATTATGGTCTGACTCCGACAGTTTTGGTATACATATGGATGTAAGCAGGGATTCAAGATCCTGTTTGTTATATGTTGAGATAGGCATGTAGAGAGTACATTACCCGGTACTAAGAATGTAAGGGCTGACGCCTTGTCACGACAATTTTCCTCCACTTCCAAGTTGGAGTCGGTTCCGGTTCCTGTGATTCCTCCTGATCGTATTCTGGCTACAGTTCGCACCAGTCTCACTTCTCCTCCTTTGGGTGACACAATTCTTGCTGTCCAGGTCGATACTCCTCCTGAGAAACCTTGTGACCGCTGCTTTGTCCCAGTACTCCATACTGCCGTGCTCCAGACTTACCATTCTCCCAAGGCAGCTGGCCACCCTGGTAAGTATCAACTCGTTTGGGCCATTTTCCAACAATTCTGGTGGCCTAGTCTATGTGCTGATGTAACTGCCTTCGTAGCTGCCTGTTCCGTGTGTGCTCAGAGTAAGACTCCACGACACCTTCCAGGGGGCCTCCTACAACCCATACCCGGTTGTCAAAGATGTGTCATTGTATTCCACTTAAGAAGTTGCCCACTTCTAAGGAACTGGCTTCCATTTTTGCTCAGGAGATCTTTCGCTTGCATGGGCTACCCAAGGTGATTGTCTCGGACAGGGGTAGTCAGTTTGTGTCCTGGTTCTGGTGAGCCTTTTGTGCACAGTTGGGAATTCAGCTTGCTTTCTCCTCTGTGTCTCAACCACAGTCTAATGGGGCCGCAGAACGAGCCAATCAGTCCTTGGAGCAATTCCTACGTTGCTATATTTCTGACCATCATAACAACTGGTCAGACCTATTACCGTGGGCAGAGTTTGCTCACAACAGTGCCTTGAATTCTGCTTCCCGATTGTCCCCGTTTATGGCGAATTATGGTTTCCAACCTTCTATGTTGCCTGACTCGTTTGTTCCGCAGAGTATTCCTGCGTAAGAGGGGCAATTCCGTGGTCTTTGTTCCACTTGGGCACAAGTCAAGGAGGCTTTGCGACATGCTAATGATAGGTACAGACTCCAAGCTGACCGCAGATGCCTGCCTGCGCCTTCTTACCAGGTTGGGGACAGGGTCTGACTGTCATCTCGCAAACTCCGACTTCGTGTTCCCTCACTTACGCATTAGACCTTCCTTCTAATATGCGTATTTCAAATGTATTTCATGTCTTCTTATTAAAACCTTTGGTCTGCAACCGCTTTACCACCTTGGTGCCACGTCCTCACCCTGTACACCCTGTCCAGGTTGAGAACCATGAGGAGTATGAAGTACAGTCCATTGTTGAATCCCGTAGGTTCCGTGGGCTCATACGGTACCTGGTGCATTGGAAAGGGTACGGTACTGCTCTTGGGTCTCATCCTTGGATGTACATGCCCCTGTTCTCCTCCGTGATTTCCATAAACGTCTTCACCTCAAGCCCGGTGGTCTTCCGTGGGGGAGAGGTCGTTGAGGAGGGAGTACGGTTAGGGCTGGGCTCAGCCCTTTTCTTCTCTGAGCTGGCTGCTCAGGTGTCGGCTAATTCCCAGCTCGTATCTCTCCAGTTACTAAGCTGTTGATGATATCCTGCTCGTCAGTCCTGCCTGCTTAAGCCGTCCAGTCCAGAGGTTCTCTGCCTTCGCCTTGGTCAACTTCTCAAAAACTATCTCTTGCGATCCAGTTCAAGACTTGCTTTACTGACATATCCCTTCTGGCTCCAGATCCTGCTTGCTGTTCCACTACATTGATCCCTGACTTCTGGCTTGGCTGACTATCTGTTCCGGTTACTGAACTTTGGCTATGTTTTGATTACGTTTATTCTTTTTACTTTTATTATTAAACAAGTGTGATTTAACTGTACTTCTGTATCGGCCTGATTTCATGGTTTCTGACATCTGGAAACTTTCCCAAGGATATCTGGTAAGGACAACAAGGAGTTCCAGAGACTGAGTGACCTTCTCCTTGCGCTTCAGCTAGCCAAGGCAGACCCAAAACTACCTGGACTCAGTTACCTTGACACTGTAATAGGGGTAAACCCAATAGTCTCCAAGCTCCCGTATGGTTTACAAGAGAAATGGTCTGCACTAGGGTCATACAAAAAAGAGAACAAGGTTTCCTTCCTTCCATTCTCTTTCTTCTATGAATTCATCAGGAAAACCAAGAATGATCCAAGTTTTTCCTACGGTGAGTACAGTCTCTTCTCACCCTTTCCTAAGAGTACCAGTCTTCAGGGCAACTATAGAAGCCGTAGAGGCCCAGTATCCGTGAAAAAGACTGACATCCTTCCCACTCCTACCACAGTTGTGGTCACTGTGGCAAAGCGTTGCCCTGCCAGAGTCTAGAAGGAGGATGTGACCCAGAATTCTCAACCAGACGGGTTGAGGGGCTCCAGGGAGCATGTAACATGAAGAGGAAACTGGCCTTTCAGTTTCCTCAGTATTTTGTAAAGTTTTGTTGATGAAAAGGAATGCTGAAAACCCTGCGAGGGAAACATATCTTTGTTGAACTTTCTTTTAATAAAAATGGGCAAACAAAGCCCTTAAAAAGAAGAACCAGTGAGTGGCGGTGTCCTTCAAGCTCTATATTTGATGCTAATCCTTTACACAACGAACAAAGTAGGAAGATTGAAAATCTTAACAGAGACTGTCTCATTCACAAGAAGCCACACCCCCTCAAAAAATGCATCGGCTTTAGGAAAAAACCTCTTCAATAGCGTAAGGAGCTTTTAAAGACATTTAGGGTATGTTTCAGATGCTGTGCTTCTACAGAACATTTTGCAAAGGACTGTAATGTGTCCATCAAGTGCATAGAGCGTGGCTCTGAAGAACATGTGCAAACCCTCCATCCGCTTGAGCCCAGCTCCGCTCAACCTGGGAAGAGAGTTAGAAGATTAATGCATGGCGGGGAGAATACTGCCTAATTCTACCATAATTTCTTCATCCTGCACTGAAGTTTGTGGAGAAGACCGCTGTGATAAGTCCTGTGCTAAAATATGATTGGTGAACATATACCACAAGGATCAACCAGAAAAGACTCTAAAGGCGTATGCTATCTTAGACGATCAGAGCAATAGATCACTTGCAAAATCAGAACGGTTTAATCTATTTGTAATAAAAGGCGAAGTTCATCCTTACACCTTGGGTGCTTGTAGTGGAACTACAGAGGTTTCTGGAAGAAGGACTCATGGTATCTCCTCTCAAAGGTAACTTGCAATTACCCCTACCTACACTTGTTGAGTACAATCAGATACCTGCTAACAGGGAAGAAATCCATACTGCAGCTGCTGCTTTCCACCACCCTCACCTAAAAGTAATAGCAAATGAAATACCTCCACTTGACAAAGATGCTCAGATCCTTCTTCTGTTAGGAAGAGACATTCTAAGAGTTCACAAGGTAAACAGACAAGTCAGTGGACTCCCAGATGCCCCATTTGCCCAGCGCACAGATCTAGGTTGGGTCATCATAGGCAATGTCTGTATAGGCAAAATGAAGAGACCTACCAACATTTCATCATTTAAGACAAACGTTCTGCTAAGTGGTCGAAACACTTACTTTGAGCCATGCCCACATCACTACTGAGTGAAAGAACATAGCCAGCCACGAATGGCAACATGGTATCTCAGGTAATACAAGCCCTTTCTCCTGCTACGATGATGACTTTGGCTCTACAGCGTTTAATGCAACCAGTGATACTTGCTCCTTCAACGGAAGACAAAGAATTCATCAAGGTAATGGACAATGAGTTCTTTCAAGATGACTCCAATAACTGGGTAGCACCCCTACCTTTTCGTCTCCCAAGAGAGAGATTGCCCAACAACTTGCAGCAGGCCATCAGTATATTCTCCTCCTTAAAGGGAAACTTAAGCAGGAAATAGAGATGCAAAAGCACTTTGTGGACTTTATGCAAAATATATTTGACAGAGATCATGCAGAGCCTGCACCCCCACTAAAGGAGGGAGAAGAATGCTGGTACCTTCCATCCTTTGGTGTGTATCACCCACGCAAACCAGACCAAATCAGAGTTGTCTTTGATTCCAGTGATCAGCATGAAGGTGTTTCTCTTAACAACATGCTCCTTACGGGACCCAACTTGAACAACAGTCTCTAATAGGAGTCTTAATTCGCTTCAGACAAGAGCCTGTAGCAGTAATAGCCGACATTCAACAGATGTTTCACTGCTTCATTGTCAGAGAAGACAACAGAAACTACCTCCAGTTTCTATGGCACAAAGTCTATAACTTCCTTGTTGATGTCATTGTCTATCGAATGAAGGTACATGTCTTCGGTAACAGTCCTTCCCCTGCAGTGGCAATTCATGGGCTAAGGAGAACAGCTCAGACTGGAGAAGAAGAATAAGGATCTGATGCTCATCAATTTGTTGAAAGGAACTACGTTGACGACGCACTCAAGTCTTTTCCAACCGCTAAAGAAGCTATTGATCTTCTCACCAGAATAAAGGAGATGCTGTCTGTAGCAAACCTTAGACTGCACAAGATTATATCCAACAGCCAGGAACTTATGAATGCCTTTCACTCTGAGAACTATGTCACTAGTCTAAAAAAACCTTGATTTATGTACAGATGTGCCTCCTGTACAGTGAAGTCCTGAGTTTGTTGTGGAACATCAAACAAGACACATTCATCTTTCAAGTGTCAACTTGAGACAAACCTTTCACTAAGAGAGGAGTCCTGTTGGTGGTGAATAGCATCTATGACCCACTGGGTTTCCTTGCTCCAGTTACTATTCAAGGTAAGATTCTGCTAAGACAGTTATCTACTGAGAACATAGACTGGGATACTCCTTTGCCTAGTGAGAATCAACACAAGTGGGAAAGGTGGAGATATTCTTTGAAGTCACTAGAAAAACTTCAGATCTCCTGTTGCTATGTTCCATGTTCCATTTTAATTGCTAACCGGAGAGAGATTCATATTTTCTCTGATGCATCAGTTGAAGCTATTGCTACAGTAGCCTATTTGAAGACCTTTGAAATGAATGGAGAATCATACTGTAGTTTTGTCCTAGTCAAGGCAAAACTCACTCCCAAACCTGCACATACCATACCAAGAACTTTGTGCAGCCGTGCTAGCAGTAGAAATTTCCGAAGTCATACGAAGTGAAATGGACACTAGAATTGATTCTTTCACCTTCTATACAGACAGTAAGGTAGTACTTGGTTACATATGCAACCAACCAAACAAAACCATTTTATGTGTATGTCAGCAACAGGGTTGAACATATTAAGAGATTCTCTCTACCAAGTCAGTGGCATCACGCTCCCACTGAACTCAACCCAGCTGACTGTGGGACCAGAGACGTGTCATCTGCTGTTCTACAGCACAGCTTATGGCTGTCACGTCTAAGGTTTTTGTGTAAGGACTCCTACTCACCCCCTATTGACACCACCTATGGGCTAGTAAGTCCTGAAGATGATAAGGAAATAAGAACTGTGAACATCTCACTCCACACTTCTGTAAATACAAAACAGAAGTTGCGGTCACACCTTTTTGAGCATTTTTTCACCTGGTCATCTGCTGTAAGAACTATTGCTCACCTAATTCATATTGCTTGTTGCTTTGGGAAGAACTCACAAATTTCACATGCAGAAGAGGTAATTATCCGTTGTGTGCAACAAGCGGTGTATCAGGAGGAATTCGGGGGAATCAGAAATGGAACCGAATTGTCTAAAACCTGTAGTTGACGGCAATCAGCTGCTGCGAGTTGGTGGCCATATAACGAAATCTGACTTATGCAGCAAAGAACAGAATCCTATAATCATACCAGGTCAACATCATGTTACTACTCTTCTGGTTCGTCACCACCATGAACTGGTACATCATCAAGGCTGTCAGTTTACAGAAGATGCCATCAGTTCAGCTGGCTTGTGGATCATTGGTATGAAAATGTGTCTCCTCCTTGCTCTTCAGGTGCGTCAAGTGCCACAAGTTAAGAGGAAAATGGAAAACATCAACAGTAACAAGTGGCAAGTCTTCCAGCTAATCGCATAAGTAGAGATCCACCCTTCACCTGAGTAGATGTTTTTGGCCCATGGTCCGTCGTCACTCGGAGAACTCGTGGTGGAGCTGCCAATACTAAAAGGTGGGCTTTATTGTTTACCTGTCATCCGAGCAATACACATAGAAGTGATCAAAATTCTATAATGGGGGAATTGGCGCTGTTCAACCACATGTGCAATGGATAATGATCATAAATATAAACAAAAAATAAATAAATGAAAATTAAGAGCTATGTATAAGTGATATTATCATACAACAATACGCTATACATTAAAGTGCAAAGTGCTATACCATGTGTAACCTAACATGTATCAATAAATAATAATAATAATCCACAAACAATCTGAACAGTGGTAAAAAACAAGTGGCAAAAAATCATATAAAACCAATCTGAGCCACTATGATAAAGCATCCAGCAGTGGTGTGCAAAGTGTCCAATTAGTGTGTGAAGTGATGATGAAAAAAACAGTGTCCTAAAAAAACCAAATATGGCCTGTAAAGACTGTGATGTGTCAATCCAATAAAATGACAGGATTCTTGATATGGCAAGTGCTCCCCGTCTTCCACTGCACCCCCAATCGTGTCCTCACTCACCAGAGTGCCCAACCCCTGCAGGGGTAACAGGCGTGTAGGTAAAGATCCAGCACTGATGATCCTTGGTGACAGTCCTCAGCCCGGTTACCGTCCTTCCCTTCTCCACGTTAAGCATCCAGCTGGCGAATGATTGGGAATCTAGGCACGTCAGTCCACTGGAATTCCTAGTCTGTATCATCTACCCTACATCATTTTGGTTGTGATAATTGAAGTACACCATCACATCACTCGTGTCCTCCATTAAAGACCTACTGGAGTGAATGGTCTAAATGCCTGTATGACCCACCGCCGTATGGCGTGTGTGTCCATCTTCTTTTGGATGCTTAACGTGGGGACCCATAAGAGGATATCGAAGCATCGGAGAAGGGAAGGACGGTAACCGGGCTGAGGAATGTCACCAAGGATCATCAGTGCTGGATCTTTATCTACACGCCCGTTACCCCTGCAGGGGTTGGGCACTCTGGTGAGTGAGGACACGATTGGGGGTGCAGTGGAAGATGGGGAGCACTTGCCATATCAAGAATCCTGTCATTTTATTGGATTGACACATCACAGTCTTTACAGACCATATTTGTTTTTTTAGGACACTGTTTTTTTCATCATCACTTCACACACTAATTGGACACGTTGCACACCACTGCTGGACACTTTATCATAGTGGCTCAGATTGGTTTTATATGATTTTTTGCCACTTGTTGTTTTTTACCACTGTATTGTTTGTGGATTATTATTATTATTTATTGATACATGTTAGGTTACACACGGTATAGCACGGTATTGCACTTTAATGTATAGCGTATTGTTGTATGATAATATCACTTATACATAGCTCTTACTTTTCATTTATTTATTTTTTATTTATATTTATGATCATTATCCATTGCACATGTGGTTGAACAGCGCCAATTCCCCATTATAGAATTTTGTTTGTTTTGAATTTCACTCAGGTGATATTGTGTGTCGGGGGGGACTGCAGTTCTTTTTCTCCTAAGCGCGGAACCATTGTTTTTCATAGAAGTTATCAAGTCTATGGATTCTTCTTCCTTCATCTGTGCCCTACGAAGATTCTTCTATGTCAGAGGACCAGTGGTCAGTGGTACCAACTTTGTTGGAGCATGTAAAGAGCTACAATTGGACAATTTCCTGGCCAACGGTTGATGTACTTGGTTGTTTAATCCTCCACATTCTTCACACTTGGGAGGATCCTGGGAACAAATGATTGGAGTAGCAGGAAGAATTCTTGACTCCATGTTGCAGACTCACAAGTCTTTACCACTCACCCATGATACTTTGTCTACCTTTCTGAAGTGTCTGCCATAGTGAACGCAAGACCTTTAGTGCCGGTATCTTCAGATCGTGATGCTCCAGTGTTCCTTACCCCAGCTTCGTGGAAAAAAATCTCCTTGGATTCTGGTGGGTATTCCAATGAATAAAAACATTCAGTGTGTGCCTTAATCCGTGCTCAAATAGGGATTGCACTCACCAGATCCTTCACCCCCTCTTGGGGTCTTACACATCCACAGTATATGCCACTGTGTAGCACTGCGGGATAACACAGGGTAACTCCGCCCTTAGTGTGGATTATGAAGGGATTCCATAATGAAAGAGAAAGAGAGAGCCCACATAGCGTGATACTGTATGAGAATTCGTTTATTGGTGTAAAAACGTTTAAAAGTACTCACATTCGGTAAAAAAGTAAAAAGCCTATATTGCTGAAACAAGCCTCTGGAACAGGAAGTGATGCAAGGACGTATGTTGACTCCGCCCTACGCGTTTCGTCACTCTGACATCATCTGGCGCGTTCTCACTGCCTGCTACACTTCCTATTTATACTGATTTGAGGTTTTGCATAACGTATTAGTGATTGGCTGCCATTTTGCTGGTGATATTACAGACCGGAGTTCCGTCGGCCATTTTGGGTGTGATTTTGCAGACTGAAGCCCTTTGATAGCTGATATAATGAAGAGGGTTTGGTGTTAGATAATGGGCTACATTAATAATAATTATAGATATCCACAATCCATAATGTGTCTGGTCCCTTATAAGCCGAAAAGAAACTTTTGGAAGGGAATGTAGAATGTATTCCGAACAGCCGGCGATGCCTAGTTCGCAGGCCATCCAGAGCTCCGGCGGCCATTTTGTGTGTGATTTTGAAGACCGGAGACCAAACAACAAAAGGTCCCGGTGGCCATTTTGGGTGTGATAATCCAGACCGAAGTTTAGCTCATGTTGTTTATTGATGAATCAAGCTAAATCAGCGTGGTTTAGATGTAACGTGCAAGATGTTCTATATTGATCCACTTAAATATACTAAAAGTGTGTATTACATTCTATAAAATTATGAGGCATTTAACTAAGTACCCGACGTGAGTATAATTCTAATAATTACATTAAAAAATAAAAATGCAGAAAAAACAAACACATATCGATTTAAAATAAATAAAGTATGTCCATGACATGGGTATGTGCAACATTACATATATGTAAATTAATTCCTAAAGATGTATCAAAAAATTTTTTTAATGATCTAAGAAAAGGATATAAAATATGAGAATTTTAAAATATGAAGCCTTAGATCATGTAGGAACAGAATATATTAAAATTGGTTAAAAATTAGTTAAAACACAGTTAAGGTCTATATCTATATTCATTCCTTTTGGTTGGAGGGTATCTAATTGGAATATTCATTTTGTCTCATTTTGGGAGATCTTCGTTTTTTTTATTCTCTCCTCTCCAGTGCCCTTTGATTTTATCTATACCATAAAAAAACCATACAAGTGGGATCTTTGTTATGACAGTCCCTAAAACGACTTGATATGCTGTGTTTATCGAATCCGTGTTTTATATTACAATTCTCTTGTTGTTCTGCCAACCTATTGTTTTTGGCAGGGACATTCTAATACATACGTTACATGGGTACTGGTGCATGTGCTCAATTCTTTTATGTTATATTTGATACCTTTTGACATGGAGGAAAAATCGGTTATTTTTCTATTGTTTTTTTTACTGACTCTAAATGGAAGACATTTTGCACATTTGTAAAAACCCTTTAGATGATTTGAAATTCTGATCTGTTTTGGGGGTTCAAAAATTGTAATTCCATTTCCATGCCGCTCCATACGATTAAAATATCGTCAATATATCTTCGATATAATTTTAAATTATTCCTTTCTATGCTGAAGATTTGTTCTTCTTCCCAATGGTTAAGGAACAGATTGGCTACACTGGGGCATACTTAGCCCCCATAGCCATCCTTTTGTTTGGACAAAATAGTCTCCTTTGTGCCAAAAGTAATTATTGTTCATGGCTAATTTCAAGCCTTCCAAGATATATTGAATTTGTTCTTCTTTCATGTCAGTTTGATTATGTAGAGCCCAGTCAACACTGTTAATTCCGTCATTCTGTATTATGTTGGTATACAACGAATTTACATCAATTGTGACTAGGATATCTGTTTGTTTTTTTTATTTTTAGGGTTCTTAATTCGTCTAACAGCTGTCTGCTGTCCCTAATGCCGCGTACACACGGTCGGACTTTTCGTCTACAAAAGTCCAACGGACGCTGACGGACTAAAGCTGGCTGGTAATCCGATCGTGTGTGGGCTTCTCCGGACTTTCAACGGACTTTTTTAGCCTCAAATCCGACGGACTTTAGATTTGAAACATGCTTCAAATCTTTACGTCGTAAGTACGACGGACCCGAAATCCGCTCGTCTGTGTGCTAGTCCGACGGACAAAAACCCATGCTAGGGCAGCTATTGGCTACTGGCTATGAACTTCCTTATTTTAGTCCGGTGTACGTCATCACATACGAATCCGTCGGACTTTTGTGTGGTCGTGTGTAGGCAAGTCCGTTCGTAAGAAAGTCTGCCGCAAGTCCGCCGAAGGTACGTCGGAAGTCTGTCGGACAGGCTGTCGGACTTTTGTAGACGAAAAGTCCGACCGTGTGTACGCGGCATAAGATAAGATCTTCCTTCTTTTACTAGTGGTTGTAGGAAGTCATCCAGATATGCTCCCAATCGGAAAAAAAGTGAGTCAATGGCACTTACTATTGGTCTTCCCGGTGGGTTGGTTTGACTTTTAGGAATTTTTGGGACATAATACATGACCGGCGTTTTTGCTGCTTCTGGTATCAAATAGGTTGCCTCCTTTTTGGTAAGAATTCCTTTATCCTCCCCTCGTTTTACAAATTTTTTTAGTTTCTTTTGATATTCACCTTTGGGGTTGCCCTTTAATTTCTTATATGTGTCTGGTTCAGTAAATTGGACATCTCCCTTTCATAATCCATTTTGTTGAGGATTACCAATCCCCCCCCCCCCTTGTCTGCTGCTCTTATGATTATATTCTATTTCTTTTCTATTTCTTTTATGGTCTTCCAGATGTTGTTTCTTCTCGATTTTTTAATATCCTCCTCCACCATTTTTTTAAAAAACCACTAGACTCTCATTTTGTTGTATTTTTGGATTAAAAGTGGAGTTGTTCTTTAGATTAGAACGTCTATAAATAGTAGCTTCTTTTTCTACATGTTTCTTTTCTTTCAAAGCATAATATTTCTTAATATTTAGTCTTCTCACAAATTTCTGTAAATCTATGTAGGCTTCGAATTTATCCAGTGTTTTGTCTGGAGCATACTTCAGACCTAAATCCAAGATTTTTAATTCTTCCTCATTAAAAGTTATTTCACTCAGATTAAAAATTCCTTTTCCTAATATTCCCTTCTTTTTCTTGATGCCCCCTCGTTTTCCTCTGGTCCGTTTCCTCTTGACCATCTCTGGGAACGGGAGGTCTAATGTCTGTGTTCCTCTGTATCCTGTTCATCTCCCCTTCTCTCTCTTGTCGTAGTTTGTTCTTGGGTTCCAACTTCGTCGTTCCCCTTGATGCCTGGGGTCGTTCTGATGGTAATTCCTTGGTGGATATCTGAAGGGTCTGTATCTTCTTGGTGGTTGGTATGGAGGGGGTCCCCCCTCTTTCTGGTGGTCTCCCCCTAAATTCCCTGGGAAAAAAAATCCCTCCTGAATTGGGGTTCTCTATATGGGGTATGATCCAGATCATATCTTAATGGGGAAAATCTATTTCGATGCCTGGGTATTCTTGGTGTATTCGGAGTTCTAAAGGGTGGTTGTGTTCCATAATTGTTTTCCCGTACGTGAGTTCGATAAATTGGACTCCTCTCCTCCCTTCTCTGGGTTGGTGTGGGTTGTTCAACATGTACTCTTCTGGGTGTTCTAATTTCTCCCATTCGGTCTTGTTGCCATGCAGGTTCTTCAGGTTCTGGAGTAGTTTCTCTTGATTCCTCCATCAATGAGACATTATCCTCGTTGTCATTATAGGTGTCATCCATCTGCCATGTATAGAGGCATCAAGAAAAAGAAGGGAATATTAGGAAAAGGAATTTTTAATCTGAGTGAAATAACTTTTAATGAGGAAGAATTAAAAATTTTGGATTTAGGTCTGAAGTATGCTCCAGATGGATATTCCAATTAGATACCCTCCAACCAAAAGGAATGAATATAGATATAGACCTTAACTGTTTTTTAACTAATTTTTAACCAATTTTAATATATTCTGTTCCTACATGATCTATGGCTTCATATTTTAAAATTCTCATATTTTATATCCTTTTTTTATATCACTAAAAACAATTTTTTTATACATCTTTAGGAATTAATTAAATATATGTAATGTTGCACATACCCACGTCATGGACATACTTTATTTATTTTAAATCGATATGTGTTTGTTTTTTCTGCATTTTTATTTTTTAATGTAATTATTAGAATTATACTCATGTCGGGTACTTAGTTAAATGCCTCATAATTTTATAGAATGTAATACACACTTTTAGTATATTTAAGTGGATCAATATAGAACATCTTGCACGTAACGTATGGTGAACTATTATAAACATTAGTCCTGGGGACAGTCTTTACATCTAACCCACGCTGATTTAGCTTGATTCATCAACAAACAACATGAGCTAAACTTCGGTCTGGATTATCACACCCAAAATGGCCGCCAGGACCTTTTGTTGTTTAGTCTCCGGTCTTCAAAATCACACAAAAAATGGCTGCCGGGTCGTATTCCGGTCCACGGACTTCGGTCCCTATTGTCACACACAAAATGGCCACCGGAGCTCTGGATAGCCTGCGAACTAGGCATCGCCGGCCGCACGGAATACATTCTACATTCCCTTCCAAAAGTTTCTTTTTGAATTATAAGGGACCAGACACATTATGGATTGTGGATATCTATAATTATTATTAATGTAGCCCGTTATATAACACCAAACCCTCTTCATTATATCAGCTATCAAAGGGCTTCAGTCTGCAAAATTACACCCAAAATGGCCGACAGAACTCCGGTCTGTAATATCACCAGCAAAATGGCGGCCAACCACTAATACGTTATGCAAAACCTCAAATCAGTATAAATAGGAAGTGTAGCAGGCAGTATGCACGCTCCAGATGACGTCAGAGTGACGAAACGCGTAGGGCGGAGTCAACATACGTCCTTGCATCACTTCCTGTTCCAGAGGCTTGTGTCAGCAATATAGGCTTTTTACTTTTTACCGAATGTGAGTACTTTTAAACGTTTTTACACCAATAAACGAATTCTCATACAGTTTCACGCTATGTGGGCTCCCTCTTTCTCTTTCATTATGGAATCCCTTCATAATCCACACTAAGGACGGAGTTACCCTGTGTTATCCCGCGATGCTACACAGTGGCATATACTGTGGATGTGTAAGACCCCAAGAGGGGGTGAAGGATCTTGTAAGTGCCATCACTATTTGAGCACGGATTAAGGCACGCACTGAATGTTTTTATACATTGGAATACACACCAGAATCCAGGGGGATTTTTTTCAACAGCACTGAAAGCACTTAATTATATATACTCATTAGTTCAATTGTTTGTTCACTTTAAATTTATATCATTGACTTATGGTATTGATTATATGAATATTGCACTTTAATTTTCAATTTCCAACTTTTTAATTTTTATTTTCATGGATATATATATAGATATGTGTATGGATTAAGTTAGAGCACACACTGCACTTTATTAAGTCAGGTAACCCACTTGACATATGCACATCTAGGACCTTTACACACAATTTCAATGGTATAGATATTCACTGAATAGGCAACATCTTTACAATCTTCCCCACTCTATATCGCCCTCCCACTAAGGGAGTAACACACCTGAATCCATCAGGCTTGGAAACAGCGCCATATCTACTTCTATTCCTTTTCTCATATCTTACTCCACCTAGTGAAAGTAATCGGTAATGGCAGCAGTTCCAATAACACTTTTATTTTATTGCATGCATCCCATGCGCGGGTGTTTCTTCCTCTCTTTCTTTACTCCAGCTTCGCTTCTTACTCAAAAGATTGGGACTGCTGTAATATCTTCAAGTGGGATCGAACCCAAGGATATCTACAGGCGTCAAAGGAAGCAGGTGCAGCATCTAGCCAATGTGTTTTGGCATCGCTGGAGGAAGGAGTATCTTCATCACCTTCAAGATCGTAACAAATGGCAAACATCTAAGACTAATCTTAAAGCGGATTTCCACCCAAAAATGGAACTTCCGCTTTTCAGAATCCTCCCCCCCTCCGGTGTCACATTTGGCACCTTTCAGGGGGGAGGGGAGAGCAGATACCTGTATAATCTAGGTAATTGCTCCCACTTCCGGGCATAGATAGCCGCAGTATCCGCGGATATCTATCCCATATCCGGCCCCTCCTCTGTCCACCCCGCTGACTTCTGGGAGACACACAGGTCCCAGAAAACAGCAAGGACCAGTGGGATCGCACAGTGTGATTTGCGCATACGCAGTCGGGAACCAGGCTGTGAAGCCGCAAGGCTTCACTTCCTGATTCCCTTACCGAAGATGGCGGCGCCTCCACCCGAGAGCCAGATCGGCTTCGGGTGCCGACATCGCGGGCACTCTGGAGATAAGGAAGCTTGTCGGAATGAGTGGCCTATGGGTCTTTTTACTAAAGTTATGCCTTGTGACAATAACAAATTCCAGAAGTTAGAAGTCAAGGTAACCAAGGGTGGATGGACACGAACCTTTACTCGACCCATTATAGAGTTAATACTCCTTTTGCCAGGTGAGTGACTTATGCAAGGACTAGCCATGCTGTTGGCACGGCGGGGAGTACATTGCTGCTATCTACAGGTTCTACTCAGAACTTTGGAATTCTTTGAAGACGTCATACTGTGGACTGCATGTTCAATCTTGTTGGACTTATGCTAGCTTGTTGCATGTTTTTCATTTCAGGTTCCAGGACATTTATCAGTATTGGACTTATAATAATAATAATTTCATAACATATATATATTTTTAATGATTGGGACTCTAAAACAAAAGTTAATACTGGAGCTGAAGGAACAGATTCACAGGACGCAATCACCATGTTTTAAAATGTCCGTTCAGTGTCAAAATTTATTATTACATGTTATTTTATACATAGATAAGAAAAGGGTGGTGTGAGATGTTATTAAAAACTAACATATAGAAATATGGTATTAAAAGCTAACAAATAAAAATATATTATTAAAAGCTAGCGAATAGAACAATTGCAAAAGTAAAACCTTGAGAGGGGAGGGGGAGTAGAGAGAGCGAGAGCTTCTAGCAGAAGATGTGTCTGTGTGTTAGGTGAAGGTTACAGAACACATTTCAACAGTGCGAACAAAATGGAGTCTCTTGTGCTTAAATGAACAATACAGTGAATGTCCATGTCATTTCCCTGCTTTTGTTTATTTGACACCATTCTTATCCGTGTTACATTCAGCCGATTGCTGGTAACTCTTGTTACATTGGCGCAGAGAGACGGCGTCCTGTTCAGCTCTCTCCTAGTTTTCTCACAATAATGGGTTCATCAGGGCTGGTGGACCATTTGTTGGTACAGCAGGTAGTCAAACAGAGGTATAGCCTGATGAGGAAGTAAATAACAAATATGAGAAATAGGAACATCACAATGTAAGCGCCTAGTTTCTGTAACCATGTTGATATGCCATATAAAAAGTCACCAAAACCTCCTAAACCCTTAAAGGGGTTCCATCCATCTTTAGCAATAACTCTGGTCTTATTCTGTAGTTCTCCTATCTTAGCAAGATGCCCTTTAATAATATCCTCATTATCAGAAATGTAACAACACTGACAACAGTCAGTGTGAAATACCTTACACATCCCACCTTGAGCTGCAGTAAGATAATTTAGCGTTACTCTGTGCTCTAATACTTTTTTAAGCTGAGCCAATTCTTCACTTAATAAACCTATATCAGTGGTACTAAGGTTAATAATCTCATCTACAATTCTAGTGTAATTATTTATTCTGTTCATTGCTTCAATTCCCCATGCTGTCCAGGAAGGGAACCATGACCATGCCGTGTCACCTTCAGTGAACAGCTCTCTTTTGAACACTAAGGGTATTCTGGACTGATCTGGTTGCACTGTATCTTTGCGAACAGCCAAAGCAGGTGCTAACTTCCCAATATAACATGTACCTGTAACATTAGTAGGAAGCCAGGCGTAAGCTTTATTTCCTAAAAAACTGGAAGCAATAACATGGAATCTCAGGTAACCGATATATTCACATATTGGGAACTGTGAGCAATTTGTACTATAAAGGGTTCTATTTAGTTCTGGATCTGGGATATAATAATATTGACCATAGTTTCCTCCATAAACTGTAATTTTTGCTCCGGTGCAATCTGAATTGCCCAACCCTGTACATTAAGCATTAAACGGGCATGTAATGTTTAAACAAATCTGTGGAGTGTCTATCTGTTTTGAAACCATCAAAGTTACTGATCTGTGCTTATTACCTATGGAGACGATGTATGAGCCATTTATTCTGGTCCTGTTTAGATCAGTGAAGTTAAGAGGCATTGCTATTATGGGTATTGTTCCTGTTTGGGGATGTAAGTGAGAACACATCCAGCAGTTACTAGCGTTGCTATGGGTTGCATATAATTTTAACATTTGGATGCAAGGGTTATTTTTCCATGTCTCAGTTCTCAAAAACAAAAAGAAAAGAAACATCATCATTTTTTCAAAGGATATCATCACTTCAGGATTTTCTTGCAGTGACTGGCATGAATCCAGGTGGACTTTCCTTCCAACTTGACAGCAGAACCGGTTTTCAAAAGCACCAAATTTGGTCTGTCAAATTTTGGTTCTAGTGGCTTTCTGACGTGTCGCTTGACCACCACCCAGTCACCCGGTTGAATTCTGTGAATATCTGAAACAGAATCTGGGTCGGGGATGGATTTATAAACGCCTTCATGTATTTTATTCAATGTTCTTTGCAAAATCTGAACATATTTTAACAGACTAGAGTGAGAAGCCTGCAACTGTTGGGCAAAATATAGCCCTGTTTTGGGTGGCCCTCCAAATAAAACCTCATAGGGGGACAGCCCATACGGTTGTTTAGGGGTAGTTCGTACAGAATATAGGGCTAATGGCAAAGCTTCCACCCATCCTTTTCCTGTATCTGCCTTAACCACTTCAGCCCCGGAAGGATTTACCCCCTTCCTGACCAGAGCACTTTTTACAATTTGGCACTGCGTCGCTTTAACTGCTAATTGCGCGGTCATGCAATGCTGTACCCAAACGAAATTTGCGTCCTTTTCTTCCCACAAATAGAGCTTTCTTTTGATGGTATTTGATCACCTCTGCCGTTTTTATTTTTTGCGCTATACACGGAAAAAGACCGAAAATTTTGAAAAAAAATGACATTTTCTACTTTTTGTTCTAAAAAAAATCCAATAAACTCAATTTTAGTCATACATTTAGGCCAAAATGTATTCGGCCATATGTCTTTGGTAAAAAAAAAATGTCAATAAGTGTATATTTATTGGTTTGCGCAAAAGTTATAGCGCCTACAAACTAGGGTACATTTTCTGGAATTTACACAGCCTTTAATTTATGACTGCCTATGTCGTTTCTTGAGGTGCTAAAATGGTAGGGCAGTACAAAACCCCCACAAATGACCCCATTTTGGAAAGTAGACACCCCAAGGAAATTGCTGAGAGGCATGTTGAGCCCATTGAATATTCATTTTTTTTGTCCCAAGTGATTGAATAATGACAAAAAAAAAAAAAAAAATTACAAAAAGTTGTCACTAAATGATATATTGCTCACACAGGCCATGGGCATATGTGGAATTGCACCCCAAAATACATTTAGCTGCTTCTCCTGAGTATGGGGATACCACATATGTGGGACTTTTTTTTAGGAGCCTAGCCACGTACGGGGCCCTGAAAACCAATCACCGCCTTCAGGATTTCTAAGGGTGTAAATTTTTGATTTCACTCTTCACTGCCTATCACAGTTTCGGAGGCCATGGAATGCCCAGGTGGCACAACCCCCCCCCCCCAAATGACCCCATTTTGGAAAGTAGACACCCCAAGCTATTTGCTGAGAGGCATGGTGAGTATTTTTCAGCTCTCATTTGTTTTTGAAAATGAAGAAAGACAAGAAACATTTTTTTTTTTCTTTTTTCAATTTTCTAAATTTTGTGACAAAAAGTGAGGTCTGCAAAATACTCCCTATACCTCTCAGCAAATAGCTTGGGGTGTCTACTTTCCAAAATGTGGTCATTTGGGGGTTTTTTTTGCCACCTGGGCATTCCATGGCCTCCAAAACTGTGATAGGCAGTGAAGAGTGAAATCAAAAATTTACGCCCTTAGAAAGCCTGAAGGCAGTGCTTGGTTTTCGGGGTCCCGTGCGCGGCTAGGCTCCCAAAAAGTCCCACACATGTGGTATCCCCGTACTCAGGAGAAGCAACAGAATGTATTTTGGGGTGTAATTTCACATATTCCCATGGCATGTTTGAGCAATATATCATTTAGTGACAATTTTGTGCAAAAAAAAAAAAAAAAAATTGTCTCTTTCCCGCAACTTGTGTCACAATATAAAATATTCCATGGACTCGACATGCCTCTCAGCAAATAGCTTGGGGTGTCTACTTTCCAAAATGGGGTCATTTGGGGGGGTTTTGAACTGTCCTGGCATTTTATGCACAACATTTAGAAGCTTATGTCACACATCACCCACTCTTCTAACCACTTGAAGACAAAGCCCTTTCTGACACTTTTTGATTACATGAAAAAATTATTTTTTTTTGCAAGAAAATTACTTTGAATCCCCAAACATTATATATTTTTTTAAAGCAAATGCCCTACAGATTAAAATGGTGGGTGTTTCATTTTTTTTTTTCACACAGTATTTGCGCAGCGATTTTTCAAACGCATTTTTTGGGGAAAAAACACACTTTTTTACATTTTAATGCACTAAAACACACTATATTGCCCAAATGTTTGATGAAATAAAAAAGATGATCTTAGGCCGAGTACATGGATACCAAACATGACATGCTTTAAAATTGCGCACAAACGTGCAGTGGCGACAAACTAAATAAATTTTTAAAAGCCTTTAAAAGCCTTTACAGGTTACCACTTTAGATTTACAGAGGAGGTCTACTGCTAAAATTACTGCCCTCGATCTGACCTTCGCGGTGATACCTCACATGCATGGTGCAATTGCTGTTTACATTTGACGCCAGACCGACGCTTGCGTTCGCCTTAGCAGGAGAGCAGGGGGGACAGGGGTGCTTTTTTTTTTTTTTTTTTTTCTCTTTATTATTTTTTTGCCTTTATCTTATTTTTAAACTGTTCCTTTCATTTTTTTAAAAAAAATCATTTTTATTGTTATATCAAGGAATGTAAATATCCCCTATGATAGCAATAGGTAGTGACAGGTACTCTTTTTTTGAAAAAATTGGGGTCTATTAGACCCTAGATTTCTCCTCTGCCCTCAAAGCATCTGACCACACCAAGATCGGTGTGATAAAATGCTTTCCCAATTTCCCAATGGCGCTGTTTACATCCGGCGAAATCTAAGTCATAAAATGCTCGTAGCTTCCGGTTTCTTAGGCCATAGAGATGTTTGGAGCCACTCTGGTCTCTGACCAGCTCTATGGTCAGCTGGCTGAATCACCGGCTGCATTCTCAGGTTCCCTGTTGAGACAGGAGAGCCAGAGAAAAACATGGAAGACGGTGGGGGGCATTCCCTCCCACTGCTTGTAAAAGCAGTCTAGAGGTTAATTAGCCGCTAGGATTGCTTTTACATGAAAGCCGACTGCTGGCTGAAAAGAATGATACCAAGATGATACCTAAACCTGCAGGCATCATTCTGGTATAACCACTCAAAGTCGTGAATGGCGTACCTGAAGACAAAAAATGGTTAACAATAAAGCACAGTAAACGGTAAAGTATAAAAAATTGCATACCTGAAAAGTAAAAATAAAACATTGCAGAATAGAATACAGTAAAAATACAGTAAAAAAGAGCAGAACAATAGAGAGAGAATAGAGAGAGAGAGAACAATAAAACGACAGCTATTTTTTTTTATTTTATATTTTTGTTTGTGTTTTTTTTTTTGGTTTTATTTTTACACTTTTTTTTGTAACTGTAACTTTTATAACTGTAACCGGTTCCAGGTTCGGGTCTCTCAAAATGCGATGGCATCTTGGGAGACCCTGTGAAAGTGTGCCTAGTCTGTGCAATGCTGTACCCTACGCTAATACGCAACTAGTGAATGGTAGCGTTCAAAACATTCACCAATGCAAAGACCAGGATTGTCAGGACAGGAGGGACAATAATAGCGGGTGTCACGCCTATATCCGTGTTTGCTGCGGACACAACATCTTTTTTGAGGGGGTTTGTTAGGTAGGGGTACTCGGGAGGACATAAAGAAAATGCCTCTCATGCAGCCGACTGCATTTGTTTGGGGATGTGAATGGGGGAAGTACGGGCGCTGCAGAAGTGGTGGGTTCCCAATTAGGATTGGCGAATGCAGCAGGAAGGGCACTATGGGCACGATGGGCCTGTGTTTGTCTTCTTCTTGGTAGCAGCGGGACACTACTTGTGCTTGCCACCTCACCAGCTTGAACTGCACTTATGGGACTCGCCACGTCACCAAGTGTTACTGCAGTGCTGGTTTGACTACGACCCGGGTGTACTAGGCCGCTGGTGCTTGCCAGTTCACCAAAACGTGTTTTTGGGAACCCTAAACTGCTGGGGACGCCAGTATAGATCTGATCGGATTAGATATTGATCTGTTCAGATACTATACCACTAAGGGAGGTGTACGCTGCGTGCGTGGGTGTTAGCGGTACTGGCACTAACCTGACGCTGCTTGGGGCAGGTGCTTGCCAGTTCACCAAAACGCTACCAAGAAAACTGTTAGCAATCGCAGGGATCAGACCTGACTCTGCGAACGCTGCAGTTATGCGTTTAGTGTTTTGTGTCAGTGATCGACCGATACTGCACTTGGGTGGGCTGGGCTGGGCCGGGCGGAGGGGCAAAACGCAGGTGCTAGCAGGTATCTGGGCTGATCCCGCTAACACTGCGTTTTTGGGAACCCTAAACTGCTGGGGACGCTAGTATAGATCTGATCGGATCAGATATTGATGCGTTCAGAAACTATACTACTAAGGGAGGCGTATGCTGCGTGCGTGTTAGTGATACTGGCGCTAATCTGATGCTGCCTGGGGCGACGCATATCACCGCCGGGCGATCAGGGGGCTAAACCTTTATTAGGTAATAAACGGCGGGTGCCCTGACACTATAAAAGATAAACGAACTAACCAGCGTCACCCGTAACGATTATACGGTGATCAGTGGTGAAAGGGTTAACTAGGGGGCAATCAAGGGGTTAAAACATTAGATAGTATATAGGGGTCCCTGTCACTATAAAACGCTGACGGCGAACCTAAATATTTACATCCCTAACTAGCGTCACCAGCGACACTAATACAGCGATCAGAAAAATGATCGCTTAGCGACACTGGTGACGGGGGGTGATCAAGGGGTTAAATCTTTATTAGGGGGGGTTAGGGGGGTACCCTAGACCTACAGGGGGCTAACACTAACTGCCCTACCACAGTAACTGTCACAAACTGACACCATGCAGTAATCAGAAAAAGAAAAAAAAATTCTGCTTGGTGTCAGTGTGACATAGGGGGGGGGAGGGGTGATCGGGGGGCGATGGGGGGTGTTACGTGTGCCTGGCATGTTCTACTGTGTGTGTGTTCACTCACTGTGAAGTCTTCTCTCCTCGGCACCGGAACGGAAACTGCCAAGCCGAGGAGAGATGACATCACATCCTCTGCCTGTGTGTACTATACACAGGCAGGGGATGTTTCTCACTGGCTGGGACCGATCGCGAGGGGGGCCACGATCGGATGGCCTCCCCCTCGCCTCTCAACGCTCCCAGACAAATGCCGACTGCCGCTGGCACCGGGGGGGTCCGATCGGACCCCCCGCCTGCGGGAAGGCAATCACGTATGGGTACGTGATTCTGCCTGCCCGTGCCATTCTGCTCACGTATATAGGCGTGAGGCGGTCGGCAAGTCATTAATTTTTGCACATCTGTTTTTCAAAATTCCATTAAAAGCGGTAGTAAACCTGCACATAAAAAAAAAACCCTCCAAGGCAAAAGGCATAATGAGCTAGTATGCAGCGCATACTAGCTCATTATAAAATACTTACCTCAGAACGAAGCCCCCATATCGGTGCCCGGTCCACGCCGAGGTAGCTGACTCGGCGTGTCTTCCGGGTTCGCGGCTCCGGCGCTGTGAGTGGCTGGAGACGCGATGACGTCACTCCCGCGCATGCGCGCCGGAGTTTTCCTTCCGGCAAGGTCTGGAAAGGCTGCCAGACCTTCAGATGGGGCATTCAGAGCGCATGCGCCACTGAAGTCAGCGGCTGCATGCATAGGGAATATCACCTAAACCGTACAGGTTTAGGAGATATTCATTTTACCTACAGGTAAGCCTTATTATAGGCTTACCTATAGGTAAAAGTGTAAAATTTGGGTATACAACCGCTTTTAAGTCTCTTAACTTTACCACTACTTTGTGGATGGTAAGGTGTATGGAAAGCTTGCTATATGTGAAGGGCTTCCATTACCTCTTTCATTACTTCCCCAGTAAAATGGGTTCCTCTGTCACTCTCAATAGTTTCAGGAACCTTATATCTACAAACTATTTCATTCAAAATTTTCTTTGCTGTTTTTGCATTTGCTTTAGCTACCGGCCAGCACTCAGGCCAACCTGAAAACATGTCAACACACTCTAGAGCGTAATCATAGGTGCCTATTCTGGGCATCTGAATGTAGTCTATTTGAAATTTTTTGGAAAGGGAAATCTGGCTTAGGAGAATGCTTTTGGGAAACATGGACAGACCTCCCTGCATTGTACAGAGCACTAGTCAGGAAGTTCCGTGCTTTCCAAATATGCCCAAAATCGTGAGCTATTCCAAATGCATATCTGCTGTCGGTGTAAATGTTTCCCCTTTGATTCTCTAGGAGATGGCATGCTCTGACTACAACACACAACTCCGCTTCCTGTGCTGACATCTGGGGTATCAATGCTTCCTGATGTAAAATGGTGTCTGTAGTGGTTACAGCAAACCCTGTGTGTGGCTGACCATCATCAGTGTAAAATCTTGAACCATCTACAAATAAGTGTGTGTCACAATCTGATAAAGGCTCATCTTTTGCTGGTGTGACAGAGGCTCTTTCTACCTCCATCAGAGCCATACAATTCATGGGAAAAACTCTCAGGTTCTACATCAGTACCATTTGTCTTCCTCATCAATTATAGGAAGAAGAGTAGCCGGATTTAAAGTAACACATCGTTTGATTGTTAAATTTGATGGAGCAAAAAAGAGCAGGCTGGTACTTTGTCAAATCTACTGGGAGACACATGTCTGGTATTTACTTGATTCATGATTTTCTGTACTGCATGTGGCACATACAGGATCAGAGCAGAATCTAGTACAAGCTCAGTTACTTTGTCTAGCAGTAAAATGCAGGCGACTATGGCTTGCATACAACTGGGGGAGTTTGAAGACAGGGTCTGAGACTGATGCATACATCACAGGCCTCTGTTTGTCTCCATGTAGCTGGGTAGCTTAGTATAGTCAGGAAGTCCAATGGCGGGAGCTTCAGACAAAATTTTAATAAGCTCCTTCATCTGCAATTCATTGTCCCATGTGAGTTTGAAAGAGTTTCTAGTGGTAGCCTCATATAGAGGAGCCATAAGTTCTGATGCATTTGGAATCCAGTTCCTACAATATCCCTGTAACTCCAGAAAGGCACGTAGTTGCCATACATTTCTTGGCTTTTCAAATTTTGGTGGAGTTTTAACTCGATCTGGGGTTAGGTGATGGATTCCATGTGAAATGCAGTGACCCAGGAAGATCACTTTCTCTTGGCAGTATTGTAGCTTATCTTTGCTAACTTTGTTGTTACTGTTATAGAGAAACATGAGAAGGCTTACTGTTTCTCTGCTACAAATGTCCTTTGTATCAGAACCAATAAGCAAATCGTCTATGTACTGAAGAAAAACGGTGTTTGGGTGTGAGGGGGACCATTGGTCCAATACTTGCTTTAACGCAGTATTATATTCAGAGTGGCTACTCACACAGCCTTGGGGCAATCTTGTCCATGCTAACTTTTGGGCATCATGGGTAAATGAAAAAAGGTACCAGCAATCTGGGTGCAGGGGCACAAAAAAGAAAGCATTTGCAAGATCAATCACTGTAAAGCAGGTGCTGGAGGCAGGTATTCCACTTAGGAAAGTGCAGGTGTTGGGCACGATTGGGGTATCTGCCTCAATTATATTGTTAATGGCTCTCAAATCATGCACCATGCGGTATGTCACCTGCCCACCCTTCTTGTCTGGCTTCTTTGCAATTGCGAATAGGGGTGTACTGGCTTGGGATTTAATTGGTACAACAACCCGTGCTGCTTTCAGTTGAGTGATTTGATCCTTTATCCCCTCAGTCTGAGCAATACTCAGTGGGTACTGTTTATCATGACTGGGGTGCAATCCAGCAGACCTACATCATATTTGCTGGTGGCCCATAAATAAGTTGGAATCGCTTTTAATTCTGTTGGAAATGGCGGAGCGGAGTCTTGGATTAAAAATACTCCACAGGCAGAATTTAAAACTTCTCCTGACAGACTACTGACCACTTGGACTCCTGTAGGAGTGTAGTCTGTTTGCTAAAATTTGGTTCAAAATGTCAGCTCCCAAAAGATTGGTAGGAACTGTGTCTGAAACTAACACTTTAGTGCCAATTTCTGTTTGGTGTCCTAGCCTGAGTTTAAGTGGCTTGGACTCAACCAAATCAGAAGAGGTCCCGGTTAGGCCAACACCAGAGATAACATTTGTAAGTAATAACAGTAATAAATGCCATTTTCCTATGCCTGATCCACTGCTTTTGGCAGAGAACTGTGATCCGTATGAGGTGCCTCCAAGCTCCTTTTCCAGTCTAGGGTCAGGAAGATGGCAGAATTTGGCTGTGTCCTTCCCCATTACAATTGTAGCATATAATTGGTCCCCGATTGCCTTTGCCTCTTCCTTTTTCTCTCTGCTTCCCCATGTACATAACCTTGGCTTTGTTGTCTTTTTGGTTAATCCTGTTTTCTATGGATAACAGGATAGGCAGGAGGTCTTGAATAGGGATGGGCCGTACACCCCCCGATTTGGTTCGCACCAGAACATGCGAACAGGCAAAACATTTGTTCGAACATGCAAACACCTTTAAAGTCTATAGGAAACAAACATGAAAAATCAAAAGTGCTAATTTTAAAGGCTTATATGCCTGGTATTGTCTTAAAAAGTGTTTGGGGACCCGGGTCCTGCCCCAGGGGACAGCTCTTTTATAACTGAGGGCAGGGCCACACTATGTCACCGGGTGACCCCCACCCCCTCTGATGCACGGGGACATCCCTATGGCTTCCCCATAGCGTCAGAGGGGGCAGGGCCACCTGGTTACGTAACTGAGTGACCCCGCCCCCCTGACGCTACAGGGAAGCCATAGGGATGTCCCCATGCATCAGAGGGGGCGAGGTCATCCGGCGACATCGTGTGGCCCCGCCCTCAGTTATAAAAGAGCTGTCACCTGAGAGCAGCCGGTCATTACGGCGGGTGCCTCCCATGGAGGCAGATCGTAGGCGGTGTTTTAGGATAGTTTTAGTTTTTAAATTTTTTTTTAATAAAGGACTTGTCCCAAGGCGTGTATTGTGTTTTTTTTACCATTTTCACACATTTTTTGTGAAATGGTAGGGGTTACCGTTTCACACTGGGGGGCAGGATTTGGGGGTCCCCTTGTTAAAGGGGGCTTCCAGATTCTGATAAGCCCCCCGCCCGCAGACCCCCACAACCACCGGGCAAGGGTTGTGGAGATGAGGCCCTTTTCCCCATCAACATGGGGACAAGGTGCTTTGGGAGGCTACCTCAAAACACCCTCCCAATGTTGAGGGCATGTGGCCTGGTATGGTTCAGGAAAAGAGGGGGGATGAGAAAGCGCCCCCCCCTCTTTTCCTGCGGCCTGCAAGGTTGCATGCTCGGATAAGGGTCTGGTATGGGTTTTTGGGGAATCCCATGACGTTATTTTCAATGACTTTTATGTGTATTGCCGGGACTGACAATTCATATAGCCGTAAGTACTTTTAAATGACTTTTTTTCCCTTTAAAAATGTCATTTTGCTCTCGGACTGTTCTAAACACGGGAAACATGCGCTACTTTAAAAGGCATACTATAGACACCCCCCAGGTACGAAATTTAAAGGAATATTACACTTTTATTGTTTCACTATAAGCATTATTAAAATCACTGCTCCCGAAAAAACGTCCTTTTTTTTAAAATTTTTTTGCATTGATACATGTCCCCTGGGGCAAGACCCAGGTCCCCAAACACTTTCTATGAAAATACCATGCATATAAGCCTTTAAAATTAGCACTTTTGATTTCTCCCATAGACTTTTAAAAGGGTGTTCCGCGGCTTTCAAATTTGGCGCAAACACCCCAAATTGTTTGCTATTCGGCAAACCGGTGAACACCCGATGTTCGAATCGAACTTACGTTCGACTCGAACATCGGGACCATCCCTAGTCTTGAATAAACATATTGCCTGCCTCAGGCCTTGCTGTGAACAACTTTTCTTTCAACTGGGGTATTAAACCATCAAGAAACCTTTGTTTTGCCAGTTGTGTAGATGGACATTCAGTTTCTCCCGCCTTCTCTTCCTCTATTTTAAGGCCTGCTTCCTCAGCCATATCGCTTAACCACCTCCAATAAGCACCTGCTGCTTCCTCTTTCCCTTGCCTAGCATTCATAAATTCAGCATGTCCGGTTTGTCCATATATTTGGGGCAATTTTTCCATCTTATCTAGATTTTTGATGTCTACAACACATTCTTTAAGTATATAGCCAGACATGTTGCTTCCCACTGCTTTAATAAGAAGCTGATGAATGTCAGTAGCAGAAGCCTCATATGCTTCCTGTGCTGCACTAAGTTTGTTTGCAAACCCAATTGGATTCATTCTAGGATCTCCCAATCCCTCTAATATGGCTCTCATTTCTTGGGGACTAAAAGGTACATGCCATTTAATTTGAGACTTACTGTCAACAGCATTACCTTCAAAAACTAATTGGGTTCTGACAGGATAAACAGCAACAGACTGCTCTGTGACAGGGGCAGTAGGGGTGGCGTCTCCCTTCCTTCTCTCCATCTTGCTGCCACAATTTGGAAATTATGGTTTGCTCTGGAAGTTTAGACTCTCTCTCTCTTTCTCTGGCCAAAGCCTTAAGTTCAGAGAGATCTAGTTTTGCATATGTGCTTTCTGATTTATGCCAATCATTTGTTTCTAGGATACGAGCCAAAATCCTCTTTGTAGGTTGATATGGGGCTGGTAAACCTCTGCTCTTTATTATATTGCATAGCTCATCTGTTGTGTGTTCCTGTCAGGGTTGGGCTCAGCCCCTCCTTCTCTGAGCTGGCCGCTCAGCTGTCAGCTAATTGCCAGCTCCCATCTCTCTCCACAGTTACCCAGCTGTTGTTGATTCTACTCGCCAGTCCTGCCTACTTAAAGCCGTCCAGCTCACTTGATCTCTGCCTTCGCCTTTGTCAACATCACAGAGACATTTCTCCTGCGTTCCTGTTGAAGACTTGCTCGGCTGACTTTCCTTCTGGCTCCTGATCCTGCCTGCTGTACTACTACGTTTATCTCTGGCTCTCCGACATTTGCTTGGCTGACTACCCGATCCAGTTGCTGAACTCTGGCTTGTTTTGACTACGTTTACTCTGTTTACATTATTATTATTATTATTATTATTATTAATAAACAAGTGTGATTTAACTATACTTCTGTCTAGGTCTGATTCATGGTTCCTGATAGTAGGCGAAGGCCATGAATTCAGAAGATACAGTCAATCCACTTGCTGGTAATATTTTTTCCAGATTGGATGAGCAAGATCACCGCATAGATCAGTTTGCCATAGAGTTACAAACGCTCCTGAGTCGCACGGCTCACCTGGAAACTCCCACTGTGGCTGTTCCGGTACAACCTGAGTTGCAGGCTGTCCCTGCTGCTGTGCCAGTCTCTGTGCAGGCACCCGTCTCGAGTATTAACTCTATAAGAGGTATGTCTGGTTCCGCTCCGCTTCCCCAGCGAATTGGGGGTGATCCAGTTCAATGCAGAGGGTTTCTCAACCAGGTTAAGATTTGCTTCTGTCCGTGGGAAATGCCTGGGGCAGCATCTCAAAGTAAAGTAGGTTTCGTGATATCTTTGCTTTCTGAGAGAGCCTTGGCCTGGGCAAACCCTCTATGGAAGACGCAAAAACCTGTTGAGTTACCCTGAGTTTGTGGCCTCCTTTAAAAGGGTATTTGACGTTTCCGCACGCCCTGCTTCTGCTGCCAAGTGCCACATGTCCATCAGAGTACGAGAACTGTTGCCGACTACGCCATTGAATTCCGTACTCTGGCAGCAGAGGTTGCTTGGAACAATGAGGCCCTCATGGCTGCTTTTTCTCATGGTCTCTTGGATTCCATCAAGGATGAGATAGCAGCCCGAGATATACCCACTGCGCTGGAGAGGTTGATCACGTTTGCCATCCTCATTGACTCCAGAATCAGAGAAAGACTCTCTTTTAAGGAGCATTTGCGGAAGCCTCCTGTATGTTTGCCTCCGAGCTTTGCAGTCCCACCCGTGCCTCCCTCACCTTCCATGCCTCCTGGTACCGAGTCGGCCAGTGAAGATGAACCCATGCACTTGGGCTTCATGTGTTTCTATGCGGATGAGAGGGCCTTTAGGAGGAGGGAGAGATTGTGCCTTTATTGTGGCCAGGCAGGTCACTTTTTGAAGTCTTGTCCTACCCGTCCAGGGAACGCCCGAACCTTGAGGTCCTGTCATGGACAGACCTTAGGTGGTTTTGTTTCGTCCCCAGTTATCCAGAAGGATAAGACCCTGGTTTCAGTCACCCTTTCTTGGGCTGAGTCGTCCATCGAGATACAGGCTCTAATCGACTCTGGGGCTGCAGGCCTGTTCATTGATGCTGCCTTTGTATCGCAGCACTCGATTCCATTGCAGCTGCATGACACTCCACTTGCCATTGAGGCTCTTGATGGGAGACCTCTACAATCTGCCCATGTGACTCATGAGACGGTTCTGTTGTCCATGGCCGTAGGGGGTTTTCACCATGAGATAATCCAATTTCAAGTTATTTCCTCACCTAGGTTTACGCTGGTTATTAGTTATCCTTGGTTACAGAGGCACTACCCCTCTTTTGATTGGCTCCGTGCTGAGGTTCTCTCCTGGTCACCACAATGCAGTGAGACATGCTTCCAGAAGGTAGCCAAGGTCCTGTGCACCTCTTCACTCTCCTCCCTGACGGAGGAGTACCGCGATTTTAGCGATGTCTTTGACAAAGGTCAAGCTGGTAGTTTGCCTCCACACCGGCCTTATGATTGCGCAATTGACCTTCAACCTGGTGCCATACCCCCTCGTGGCCGGGTTTACCCTTTGTCGGTCTTGAAGGATAAGGCCATAGAGGAGTATGTTGCAGACGCACTTTCTCGAGGTTTCATCTGCAAATCCTCATCTCCTGCTGGTGCTGGTTTCTTCTTTATGAAGAAGCACAATTTGTGAGTATGGCCTCTTGTAGTCAAAGATAACAGGTCTTAAACCGTACCATCATCCAAATTAATATACAGAAAGAAGGGAGAGTGGGAACAAGGGGACAGTGGCTGATGTTGGCCCCATAACATTCCCACCCTAAAATGGCAGGACTATACCGGTACAGATAAACAATAGTAAACAATTGATGTAAAAAAGGGGGTTTATTACAAAAGAAACAATACAAAGTATACTGATTAAAATGTAAAACAGAAATTCAGGATTCCCCAAAGAATATCTGTTGGTTACAAGGTATAGAATGGTCATGTTCTCGACTAGTTTCGCGATATTATCGCTTCCTCAGGAGGACCAATCTATAAAACAAATAATAAAATGCAATACAAGCAGAGAGAAGACATTGCACAACAAGTAATGATCATAAAAACAGCATGTGAAAAGAAAAATAACAAAAAACATAATTACTGGTTTGGCTTAATCTATGATTGGGTGATCATGTGCGGTACCGGGCCGCCTAATTGACTCTCCCCCAGGGGCATAACATAGATAAGGGGCCACATAAATGGCTAGTTAAAAGGTACGATAAATTGGCCATTAACCTAGTAGGGGGAGTTTTTTTCTTCTCCTTCCTCCCCCTTGTTTTTTCCTCCCCTGTCTTTCCCAAAAACTCCCCCTACTAGGTTAATGGCCAATTTATCGTACCTTTTAACTAGCCATTTATGTGGCCCCTTATCTAGGTTATGCCCCTTTTTTCAGAGAGCTCTACATTATCCCCCTTGTCCGCCGTGGGGGAGAGTCAATTAGGCGGCCCGGTACCGCACACGATCACCCAATCATAGGGTAAGCCAAACCAGTAATTATGTTTTTTGTTATTTTTCTTTTCACATGCTATTTTTATGATCATTACTTGTTGTGCAATGTCTTCTCTCTGCTTGTATTGCATTTTATTATTTGTTTTATAGATTGGTCCTCCTGAGGAAGCGATAATATCGCGAAACTAGTCGAGAACATGACCATTCTATACCTTGTAACCAACAGATATTCTTTGGGGAATCCTGAATTTCTGTTTTACATTTTTTTTTTTATATAATCTTTATTGTATATTTTTCAAATATAACAAATAATAACAAATAATAACACAGAGGGTATAAAAAGAAAAAAAAGGGAGGGGGGGATCCAATAAATCACAATGCAGTATCATAAAGGTATACAAATACCATACATATGAAAAGGATGTGTTTTAAAGATTGAATAGAAACAAATAGTGCAAGCTTATACTAAAACCTCCACGAAAGTGTGTCACGTGAGATACTTATGACTTCCTCATCCTGCGTCCACCCTTGTAATAAAGGTGGAATCTATGGTTGAGACCACTTTCATAACTAGTCAGGTTAACAGTAACTGTGTTAAGAAAACAATATCCTGTTAGTGTCTAAGGATTTGACCCAGGCAGGAAATAGGGGGGGGGGGTGGAGAAAAAAAAAAAAAAAAAAAAAAGGGGGGGGAAATTGGTGGGGAAGGTTGATGGGTATGTCTAAAAATCACTGATACATCTGCCTAAAGGCTAGCACAGCTGTGTGCAGTAAAAGTGCAATATCATTATCATTATGTGGATCCTGGTGGTGAATTAAGTACGCCGTGGCCCTCACCCTCTGAAGCCGTTTAAAAAACAGCTCCAACAATGTCCGACCTACAGGAAACGGCCCCGGGGGAAACCTGAAGGGGGGACGCCCTGTCCTTAGACTTATAATGTATCCATGTTGCCCAGATTGCATAAAATTTGTCAAACTTATCTTTACATTTTGCCATCCACTCCTCCGCCGCCATAACCGAGTCAATCAGGCCCATCCACTCAGTACGTCCCGGAATATGGGTTGATTTCCAGTGGACGGGGATCAAACGCCGTGCAGCATTTAAGAGATGTGGGAGTATCGACTTCCGGTATTGACTTAGTGGGGTGGATGGCACATGCAGTAGGAACTCCAATGGGGAGTCCGGTAAATCCACGTCTAGGATAACCTTTATCTGGGCTCTGACATCTAGCCAGAAGGGTCGGAGCCTCGGGCACTCCCACCAAATATGTAGGAAAGTGCCCCTGAGCCCGCAGCCCCTCCAACATGCCTCCGAAGCTGTCGGATAGATTTTCGCCAATTTCGTTGGTACCTTATACCATCTGGTTAATAGTTTGAAACAATTTTCCTGCGTTTTGGTGTCTATTGAGCTTTTATGAGTTAGTCGATAAAGGTTATTCAATTGGACCTCAGTAAATGTGTGTCCCAGGTCCCTTTCCCATTCCCTAATGTATGTTGGTTTGTTCTGAGATTCCGCAGACTGCAGCATCCCATAAAGCAAGGAAATGGAGTGAGAAATGGGATCCTCGGATTTACATAGTTTTTCAAAGAGGGTTAGTGATGAGGGGGGTCGCACCGGAAAAGGTAGACTCTTAATAAAATGCTGTAATTGTCTATATCGCCATCCATCCATAGGAAAGCTACCAAACTGGGATCGGAGCCAATCTAAGGACACCAAACCCTGTTCGTGAATAAATCGTCCACAGCGAACCTCCCCATCATTGGTCCAATTGCGAAGGTATGAAAGGTGTTCCCCCGGAGTGAACCAGGGAAAGCCTCCTAACGGTGCGAGCGGGGATGTTGGCTGTGACAGCTGCTTCTTTGAGTTGATGGCATCCCACAGTCTCAGCACATGTATAGTGATCGGGGAAACAAAGCTCGAGAGACCTCTGTTCTCTCGTGGGAGCCAAGGGGCATGGGACAGGTTGCGCCCCGCCAGAAATTTCTCGAGAGGAACCCAGGCCTTGGTGAAGGTGTGGTGGTGCCAGTCGAGAACTCTCTGCAGGGCCACTGCCTCGTAATATTTGCGGACAGAAGGCACTCCCAAACCACCCATATTTTTAGGGCGTTGCAGCGTGCGGAGGGCTAAGCGGGGTACATGACCCTGCCAAATAAACTTAACAAATAGGCTGTTGAAGGTTGAGAAAAGAGATCTGGGCAAAGCAATAGGTATCATCTGGAGAAAAAACAGGATTCGTGGTAGTACATTCATTTTCAGTATGCTGACTCGCCCCATCCACGAAAAGGAAGTGCGATCCCACCTAGTTAAATCAGTTTTGATAGTTGCGAGTAATGGTGCAAAATTGCATGAGTAAAGTTGTGTTATATCTGCTGGGAGGTGGATCCCCAGGTATTTTAAGGAAGAGCAACACCACGTGAAGGAAAAGGAGGCCTGTAGTTGGGAGCGCATCGCTTGAGGAATATTGAGGGGGAGAATCTCGGACTTGCTATAATTAATTTTGAAATTTGATAAGGTACAGAATCTTTTTAATTCGGCCATGATGTTAGGTAGGGAGATCAGTGGGTCTGTAACATAGAAAAGAACGTCGTCTGCATACGCCGATAATTTATGTTCCGTCGTTCCCACCATGAGCCCCTTAATATTAGGGTTTGCTCTGATTATGTTGAGTAGAGGTTCTAGAGTGAGGGCAAAAATCAGGGGAGACAGAGGGCACCCCTGCCGTGTACCGTTTCGAATAGGGAAGGGGTTAGAAAGCGTTCCATTTACTTTAACCTGCGCTTCGGGGGAGCTGTATAATGACCCTATCCATTGGAGCATATTACTTCCCAGGCCCAATCGAGAGAGTACCGCCTGCAGGTAGGCCCAGTCCACCCTGTCGAAGGCCTTCTCAGCGTCCGTAGACAAGAGAAGACAGGGTGCACTGGACCGTCGCAGGTTCGCCCAGTGTATCAATTGTATGGCTCGGTTGGAGTTGTCTCTAGCCTCCCTTCCTGTTATAAAACCCGTTTGATCTGTATGAATCACCGAAGGGAGGATAGGTTTGAGGCGATTGGCTAATACTTTCGCGAAAATTTTGATATCAGTGTTCAGCAATGAAATCGGCCTATAGCTGCTAGGGATGGAGGGGTCTTTGCCCTCCTTTGGAAGGACGGTGATGTGCGCCATCAACGCGTCCCTCGGGAGGGTGGTACCTGAAGCTAAGGCATTGAAATACGTGCACATTCGGGCAGCCAGGAGGTGAGAAAATTTGTGGTAGTACGCATTGGTTAGCCCATCAGGACCAGGGCTTTTCCCATGCGGAAGATCTTTAATGATTGCTTCTATTTCCTCTACCGCCATAGGCTTATCAAGCTGAGCACTGATTTGTTGCGATATTTGTGGTGTGAGAGCCTCCTCCAAATATTGCGCAATACAGTCCGCCTTCTGAGAGGGCGTATGTCCTACAAGTGTGGCTGGGAGTTGATAAAGTTGGGCATAATAATCGCGAAAGGCATCTGCAATTTTAGAGGATAGTACAGTTTGGGATCCCGATGGTGTTTGAATTTTATGGACATGTCCGGATGCACGTTGCCGTTTCAGGGCCCTGGCCAGTAATTTGCCACATTTATTACCAAATTCATAGAATTTATGTGAGACGTATCGGAGTCTATCACGGGTTCGTTTTTCTAGTAGGTCTGAGAGCTGTGCCCTGAGGGCTGTTAATTTCTCGTATAAAAGAGGGGTCAATTGCCGTTTGTGTTTGAGTTCAACTGTGCGCAATTGTGTCAGCAAGGATTGGAGTTCCCCACAGCGCGCTTTTTTGAGCCTAGCTCCTTGTGCAATAAATTCTCCTCTTATCACAGCTTTATGTCCCTCCCAAACATATGCCACCCCAGTTTCTCCCGTCGCGTTTTCTTTGAAGTACATAGAAATCGCATCTGTCACCTGAGCTAGCGCTACTGCATCATCTAACAGGTTTTCGTTCAGGCGCCAAGTCCATTGGCGAGCCTCTGAAGACAAAGGTGCCAGGGAAATGGAAATGGGTGCATGATCGGAAATCGTCATAGATCCGATTGACGTGCCAGAGAGCGACTCCAGAAGGTGTTGATCTACCAATAGAAGATCTATCCGCGTGTACACTTTATGTGTTGCAGAGTAGTAGCTGAAATCCTTTACAGTAGGATGTGTCACTCTCCAGCAGTCAACCAGATGACTAGCGTGTAAGGTTTTACGGAAGCGCTTAAGAAACGCAAAGGAGTGCGTAGAGTGGCCTGAAGAGGTGTCCAACTGCGGGTCGGGGCATACATTAAAGTCCCCTCCCACAATGAGACGCCCCTCGCGAAAATCGGAAAGGGAATCTAGGACCCTCTCCAAAAAGTTCAGCTGCCCAGAATTGGGAGCATATAGCGCTACAATTGTAAATTTTTGGTTGTATATAGTGCCTTTCAAAAAAACAAATCTGCCTTCAGGATCTGCGCGGTGGTCAATGGTGATAAAGGGGCAGTTTTTATGGATCGCCACCGCGACTCCACCTGATTTAGATTTGGGTGAATTGCTGAGGAACCATTGATTGTATATGTGTGTGGGGAGGCGAGGGACTGAGTCAGCTCTGAAATGAGTTTCCTGTAATAATAAGATATGTGCACCAGATCTCTTTGTCTCAAGCCACAACTTACTGCGTTTGGATGGAGAACTCAGGCCCCGTACGTTGTATGACACGACTTTCAGATCAGCCATTGCTGTTTGTCAGTAGGGTCCCCCAAAGGGCGTGAAGAGGACGAGGAGAGAGCCACGGCGTATCACCCGGCAAATCTAAAGTGCTGATAAGAAAAACAAATGAGTATAGCCCATGTAACAGACAGACAACCCTTCCATAGACATCATCATGAAACATTAGGGAGAAAAACAATAATAAAAAAAAAGAAGGGGGGGAGAGCATTGGAAAAGAAATTAAGAACATCAAGAAAACAAAAAACGTAATAACCTGTGGGTGTTTAATAACCTCTAGGTGCAACGGTGCAAAGATCGCCCGCCGGCCTAATGGCAACTTAAAATGCAGGCGACCATCGCGTCGTGCACTTCCTTCTACAAGGAATGTAACTCTCATGAGTTTACCTATGGGGGGAAGGTGGAGAGTCACTAAACAGTAGCCCCAACTGAGGGGACCCACTCCTTCATGTGAGCACCTCTAAAAATCAGATGCATGTGAGAATTATCTGCAACAGCAAAAATTGAACCAGCAGAATTTAGAACCAAAACACGGACATAGCACCAGTCCTGTAGGTAGAAGGTTGAAGCCTCTAAAGTCGTTCCTCCGCCTCAACGTATAGTTGGGGAAGATGGAGGACCCTGCTCCGTTGCATCAGCTTGTCTGTTCCGGGGCTTGTTGCGTCTTCTGCGGCGGGCTTGCAGCCAAGGTTCCTGACGGGCTGGTAGTGGAACTTCAGAGGAAATGCGCCAATCAGGTATGTCCACAGGGGGGAGGCCGAGGCGTGAGAGGAAATGAGGAAGATCTGACTTGTTCCGCAAAGTGATTTGTTGGCCATCTTTTGTGACGGAAAGGCTGAAGGGGAATCCCCAGCGGTATACCAAGTGTGCCTCCTGTAGGACTGCCAGCAGAGGCTTCAAGGCCCTGCGCTGCATCAGCGTGCGTCTGGATAAGTCCGGAAATAAGGACACTTGTGCTCCATCAAAATCCACATGGCGCATACCCCTGACATGAAACATGATGCGCTCCTTCACAGTATATTTATGCAGTTTACAGATAATGTCTCGTGGTTTGTCAGGGTCTTCTGAGGGAGGTCTAAGGGCCCTGTGTGCCCGATCGATCTCTATGTGGTCGGGAGCTTCTCTCCCCAGGATCTGGGTGAACAACCCCTGAAGGGAGGGGATTATGTCCCTAGGGCCTGTGGCCTCTGGCAGACCTCTAATACGAATGTTGACCCTGCGACTTCTATTCTCCACATCATCAAGTTGATCGAGCAAAGAGTCAATCCGTTGGTCCTGCATTTTACTGTGTGCTTGTAAAGCCTGTAGGGAAGGGTTAATGTCCTCCACTGTCGCCTCTAGGGCCTCCACCCTACCTCCTATGTGAGCAGTGTCAGCTTGTAAATCCTCAATGTCTTTTCTGAAGGCCTTCTCCATGCGGGCCATGAATCCTTCAAGGTCTGCCCAGGTAGGGAGGGCAAGGATATGGGACCTGAGGTCGCCGTCATCTAGGGCTATGTGTGGGCCTCTGGGCCCTGAGGCCGTGTGTTGGGAGAGTCCAGAGGTGGGGGAGGGAGAGGCGGCCGATCGGGCCGGGAGAGCGTGCAGCGGGGTATGATCATGGCTCTTCCCTACATCTCTCCTACCCGGGCTACTGAACGGGCTTCCTCTGGAGTCCGGAGAGGATGGGATATGGGGGGATGCCGGTGGATGGTGCGGCGACATTGCTGGGGGTGCCGCGTGTGCGGCCTGAGAAGACTCACCCGGCGCCATCTTGGGTTCTGCTCCCGTCCGTCTTCCCCCACAGAAAAAGGCCTCAAGAGAGCTGGAACGAAGCCGTGGGGTTCTTCGGGGCTGCGGGGATGGCTTCCGCCGTGTCGGCATCGCACGGAGCCGGCGTCAGGGTCGCTGTGTGCTGCTGCAGGAGCGATATGTGGAGCGGGTCAGACGGAGCTCAGCTCACACACGTCCGCTCTGTTCCATGTCTCGGCCACGCCCCCTCTCTGTTTTACATTTTAATCAGTATACTTTGTATTGTTTCTTTTGTAATAAACCCCCTTTTTTACATCAATTGTTTACTATTGTTTATCTGTACCGGTATAGTCCTGCCATTTTAGGGTGGGAATGTTATGGGGCCAACATCAGCCACTGTCCCCTTGTTCCCACTCTCCCTTCTTTCTGTATATTAATTTGGATGATGGTACGGTTTAAGACCTGTTATCTTTGACTACAAGAGGCCATACTAACAAATTGTGCATATTCATTGGGTGGATAACACACCCGTTTTTTCTTTTTCTTTTCCCTGAGTGCCTCTAGTTCTTAACTTAGATTACCATTTCTTTTATATTAAGTTTCCATTACGTCGGAGGTTGGCCCCCCTCTTACATGGTTCATACATGGGGACAGTTTTATTATTGACCACGCAGGTTTATCTCCATACAGCTAGACGTCCCTTCCTAGCCATTTCGACAGATCATCTCTCGATATAGCTTTCAAATATCAACTCACTATGGTTCATTAGTTGGGTTTAGTCAGTTTAAATTCACTACCTTCTACCCAAGAGTATGTGTTGTTATGGACCGGTTAATTTCCGGCCCAACCATGATTATTGATGTTATCCACATTTATAATCCATAGCTGATTCTCACCCACTATGGCCCTTTTGTCTCCTATTTAAAACCCATTATAATTATTTTATTATCGCCATATTGCGACTATCCTTGTACACCTATTAATATGATACTGTATGGAGTATGACATCGTATAGAGTTCCCTGCCCTCTATGTCATTTGATCCCTAATTCAGCTATTCGAGGACATCTTCATCTTAATCCATTCAACTCATATGGTTCCTTTCTATTGGTTGTCACCAACATTCCTTAGTTAAGTATTCTCACCATAGTGCACCTTTTTTCACTGCATCACTCTTTCATATATTTCATTCTTCATATTTTGATACATCCATTCATTTATTCCCCCAACACCTTTCACCTCATTACCCAGAATGTATCTGGAATCAACAGTCTTCATTCCTTGTATTGTTACATTCCCTCCCCTTGTCCTCCCCCCCCCCCCCATCCCTTATTCTCACTCCCACCTCCCACTCCCATCACTTACCAATAGGAAGCCTTACCCTATCAACTGATTTCATTTTCCAACATGGGCTCATTTTAGCCAATGCCTTCCCCCTCTGTTTCTAGAGCCATTTATGGTGACCAATCCCCGTTTGTGTTTACCAACACCGTAAAGGTTATGGTGGCATTTAACATTGCCACTCATACTCCTTTCTACCTACACTGTTACATATTATTTATAATTCAATGCTTTATGATGCTTTATGATTTATTTGTATGTGTTTGGCCATCCCTGGGTGTCCGGCGCGGTCCGCGGCTGCCTGTGCCTTCCCACAGCGGCGGACTTGTGTTTCTCCTGGCAGAGATGACTCTCCTCTGTTCATCTCTTGCTCGTCCTTGCCGAGCCCAGGGTTCCCTACCCATGGGCTCGCCTCGAACGCGCTTGCGCAGTAGCGCGGGCCGCGCACCTGCGCAGTGCGGAGAAACTGACCCGGTGACGTCAGACGCGACCGGACGGCGGCGTCGTGGGCGTCTCCGGGTTGGGGAGCTCACTTAACGGGCCCTCGGGCCTGTGAGTGAGCAGTACAGCTCTCTCCACGGTGGACTGCTGACGTGGGACGGGATGGAAGGGAAGTTTGCAATGTCTCACTGGCGGACATCTATGGGTACGGTTCCTGCTTTTTTACCTTGGATATTATCCTTCACCCGACGCTATCTATCACTGATACCGTCATATGGATACTATCCTGTATCTTATGCTATATTTGATACTCTTTTACTGACAGATTCCTTGTAACCTTGTGGGTATCCACCCATCTTGTTGGGCCCCCACATCTTGTACCCGTTATGATGCCCCAGTGGTTAGACATGGTTGGCCTTCCTGTTCCTTACGGACCATCCGACCCCCGCGTCTCTGGAAATCTTCATGTGGAGTGGCATCTCTGTTACCCCTGGTTTAACCACTGCGGTGAGCTATATTATATGCCCCAACCAATTTACTAACCAAGGTGCTATTTAACCCTTGTCCCCCCCTCCCCCATTCTTCCCTCCCCTGTGTACTGTTTGTCTCAGCCTGCTCTGTCCCCATCCCTTCCCCCCCCCCCCTTCCCCTTAACCCTCTTCCCCCCTACCACTCCTTGTTGTGCCCTCCCCCTTCCCCTCTTCCCTCTCCCCCCCTCTACTTATGTTCATTCCCCTCATTCCTTTTCCCTCTCTTCCTTTCCCTCTCCCCCTCCCCTTTCCTTTCCACCCCCCCTTTCCCCACCCCTTCCCTCCCTCTCCCCCCCCCTATGTCCTTTCTTCTCCTTCCTCCCCCTTGTTTTTTCCTCCCCTGTCTTTCCCAAAAACTCCCCCTACTAGGTTAATGGCCAATTTATCGTACCTTTTAACTAGCCATTTATGTGGCCCCTTATCTATGTTATGCCCCTTTTTTCAGAGAGCTCTACATTATCCCCCTTGTCCGCCGTGGGGGAGAGTCAATTAGGCGGCCCGGTACCGCACACGATCACCCAATCATAGGGTAAGCCAAACCAGTAATTATGTTTTTTGTTATTTTTCTTTTCACATGCTGTTTTTATGATCATTACTTGTTGTGCAATGTCTTCTCTCTGCTTGTATTGCATTTTATCATTTGTTTTATAGATTGGTCCTCCTGAGGAAGCGATAATATCGCGAAACTAGTCGAGAACATGACCATTCTATACCTTGTAACCAACAGATATTCTTTGGGGAATCCTGAATTTCTGTTTTACATTTTAATCAGTATACTTTGTATTGTTTCTTTTGTAATAAACCCCCTTTTTTACATCAATTGTTTACTATTGTTTATCTGTACCGGTATAGTCCTGCCATTTTAGGGTGGGAATGTTATGGGGCCAACATCAGCCACTGTCCCCTTGTTCCCACTCTCCCTTCTTTCTTTATGAAGAACAGCGGTGAACTGAGACCTTGTATTGATTATAGGGGTCCTACAGATTAAGCTTGCCTATCCAATTCCATTGATTACAGAGTAATTTGACCGCCTCAAGGGAGCAACAGTTTTCACAAAGCTTGATTTGAGAGGGGCATACAATCTTGTGCGGATTAAGGAGGGCGACAAGTGGAAAACTGCGTTTAATACCAGAACAGGCCATTATGAGTACCTCGTAATGCCTTTTGGCCTTTGTAACGCCCCAGCAGTTTTTTCCAGGAATTTATTAACAATGTCCTCCGAGATTTGTTGCAGTTACGTGTGGTGGTTTATCTCGATGATATCCTCATATTTTCCAAGTCCCTGGAGAGCCACCACACAGATGTCTGTCGTGTGCTTCAAAAACTGAGAGAAAACAATCTCTATTGTAAACTGGAGAAGTGCGAGTTCCATCGTGAACAGGTAACATTTCCACTGCTGGTTTTCTCGATGGACCCAAAGAAACTTTCGGCAGTCCTACAGTGGCCCCGACCCGTGGGTTTACATCCTCTGCAGTGGTTCCTGGGCTTTGCCAGCTATTATCAGAAGTTTATTCGTAACTTCTCGTCTCTGGTCAAGCTCCTGACTGATATGACCAGAAAGGACTGCAACCCACAGAGTTGGTCTCCGGAGTCCATTAAGGCCTTTGAGAGTCTCAAGACTGCCTTTGTTTCTGCTTCTGTGTTGGCACATCCTGATCCTACATTGCCTTTTATCCTAGAAGTTGACGCTTCTGAGACTGGAGTTGGCACCCTTCTGTCACAGCGTCCTAACTCTGAGAGCGCTATGCATCCGTGTGGCTACTTTTCCAAGAAATTGTCACCTGCAGAGTGCAATTAGGAGATTGGTGATAGAGATCTGTTGGCAATCATTTTAGCCCTGAAAGAATGGAGACATCTCCTTGAAGGTACCACTGTACCGATTCTCATTCTTACTGACCATAAGAATCTCACAATCTTGTCTGAGGCTAAGTCCCTCTCTCCCAGAAGGGCGCGGTGGGCTCTTTTCTTGTCGAGTTTTAATTACATTGTCTCATTCTTACCCAGTACTAAGAATGTAAGGGCTGACATCTTATCACGACAATTTTCCTCCACTTCCAAGTTGGAGTCGGTTCCAGTTCCTGTGATTCCTCCTGATCGTATTTTGGCTACAGTTCGCACCAGTCTTACTTCTCCTTTGGGTGACAAAATTCTTGCTGCTCAGGTCCATGCTCCTTCTGAGAAACCTTGTGACCGCTGCTTTGTCCCAGAGAGTCTCCGTACTGCCGTGCTCCAGACTTATCATTCTCCCAAGGCAGCTGGTCACCCTGGGAAGAATCAACTCGTCTGGGACATTTCCCAACAATTCTGGTGGCCTAGTCTATGTGCTGATGTAACTGCCTTCGTAGCTGCTTGTTCCGTGTGTGCTCAGAGTAAGACTTCACGACACCTTCCAGTGGGCCTCCTACAACCCATACCCAATGGAGAGAGGCCCTGGACCCACCTGTCTATGGATTTCATTGTGGAGTTACCCAACTCCCAAGGCAACACTGTTACCCTTATGGTGGTTGACCAGTTCTCAAAGATGTGTCATTGTATTCCACTTAAGAAGCTGCCCACTTCTAAGGAACTGGCTTCCATTTTTGCTCAGGAGATCTTTCACTTACATGGACTACCCAAGGTGATTGTCTCGGACAGGGGTAGTCAGTTTTTCTCCCGATTCTGGCGAGCCTTTTTTGCACAGTTTGGAATTCAGCTTGCTTTCTGCTCTGCGTATCACCCGCAGTCTAATGGGGCCACAGAATGAACCAATCAGTCCTTGGAGCAATTCCTACATTGCTATATTTCTGACCATCATAACAACTGGTCAGACCTATTACCGTGGGCAGAGTTTGCTCACAACAGTGCCTTGAATTCTGCTTCCCGATTGTCCCCATTTATGGCGAATTATGGTTTCCAACCTTCCATGTTTCCTGACTCGTTTGTTCCGCAGAGTATTCCTGCATTAGAGGAACATCTTCGTGGTCTTCGTTCCACTTGGGTACTAGTTCTGGAGGCTTTGCAACATGCTAACGAGAGGTACAGACTCCATGCTGACCGCAGACGCCTGCCTGCGCCTTCCTACCAGGTAGGGGACAGAGTCTGACTGTCATCTCGCAACCTCCGACTTAGTGTTCCTTCTTTGAAGTTCGCACTTCGGTTTATTAGGCCTTTCGGTATCCTTCACAGGATTAACCCAGTGGCTTACGCCTTGGACCTTCCTCCTAGTATGCGCATCTCAAATGTGTTTCAGGTCTCCTTATTGAAACCTTTGGTCTGCAACCACTTTACCACCTCGGTGCCACGTCCTTGCCCTATACAGGTTGAGAACGATGAGGATTATGAAGTACAATCCATTGTTGACTCCCGTAGGTTCAGTGGGCGCATACAGTACCTGGTGCATTGGAAGGGGTACGGTCCGGAGCAAAATGCTTCAGAACTCATTGGACAGCGCCTCAGAGTGCAGATGGACAATGACCCGAAGCATACTGTGAAAGCAACCAAAGAGTTTTTAAGGGAAAGAAGTGGAATGTTATGCAATGGCCAAGTCAATCACCTGACCTGAATCCGATTGAGCATGCATTTTACTTGCTGAAGACAAAACTGAAGGGAAAATGCCCCAAGAACAAGCAGGAACTGAGGACAGTTGCAGTAGAGGCCTGGCAGAGCATCACCAGGGATGAAACCCAGCGTCTGGTGATGTCTATGCGTTCCTGGCTTCAGGCTGTAATTGACTGCAAAGGATTTGCAACCAAGTATTAAAAAATGAAAGTTTGATGGATGATTGTTAATCTGTCCCATTACTTTTGGTCCCTTAAAAAGTGGGAGGCACATATACAAACTGTTGTAATTCCTACACGGTTCACCTGATTTGGATGTAAATACCCTCAAATTAAAGCTGAAAGTCTGCAGTTAAAGCACATCTTGTTCGTTTCATTTCAAATCCATTGTGGTGGTGTATAGAGCCAAAAAGATTAGAATTGTGTTGATGTCCCAATATTTATGGACCTGACTGTACTTCTGTAATCCACTTCTCTGATGTGTGAAATATGCCTGGAAAACACAGTGCACTGACAAACACCCAGGTGGACAGAATATCAGCTTTTTACTTTTTTAAAGGTCAAAGCAAGCATTCTCCTTCAACCCTAAATATTCATTTATTTTCTTTTAAAGGTCAGGGTTTACTATAAGGTCTAAACAAATTCACAATACTAACATCAGAAATCTTAGAAATAGTAAAGTATGATTAATGGACAAAGTAGTAATAATCCACTGTATTATATTGGTATTTAGCACACACCCAAAGCTGAAATGCATCCTGAGGCAATGTTCCTAGCGTCCCATACCTGCAAGCCACCCTAGGCACAGTATATCTGCAGCTTGACACAGACAGAATAATAAAGCAAGTAGAGTAAACTCATATTTCCAGTATGTCCCCTTCTCATATCTTCCTCCCCGACACCTGCTTTTGATAGAAGTATTGGAAAGTCACAATGCCTGCCACTAGTTCCTGTATATTATATATGCATTTTTTACTTCAAAGCATTGATAGCTTCTTTTTGTTTGGAGAGATTGTGTTACATAGTTAGTTTTTGTAACTGATACACAAAATTTAGAGATGATCTTTTGGCTTGTCAAACTTGAACAGCTTGAACCTTCACCAAATATTCTTTGTGACTTTCTTTTGTTAAAGGAACAGAGGTCCAGCCTTAGGCATGTCGTTAGAGAAGGTGCCAAGATATACCTGAAAAAGCGAAACACAGTCCTATAAGCCTACCCCCGACCAGCTCCAATGACTAACAGATTTGCAGTAAAAACAGACACTCCCAGCGTATGATTGATGTTATTTTCACATTTTTAAATGCTTGATCTTTCATATTTTGGTTACTGTAAAAAATGTAAAGATTTGTAGATTAGCAACAAAAAGCAGGGTACATTAGCTACTATGATGTCTGCCGAACCATTTAAAAAGTGTATCTAAACCCAAGTGCAAAAATATAATATTTTGCAACTTACCAGTTCTTAGGCTACATTCACACCTGATCAGAGTGCTTTTCAAGTGTTTTTATTCAAGAGCTTTTGAGCATTTTTGCAAGCATATACAAGCTTTTAAGAAATGTATTACAAGAGATTTACAGGTATATTTAAGCTTCAGGCATTTTTGTTTTAGCCAATAGAAAGCACTAGGTGTAGGAGAGGGGAGGAGTTTGGGGGTGGAGAGCTGCTGTTGGGCCAGAATATGCGCTACAAAATGCACATAAAAACGTGCATGTCACGTGTTTTGGCACATTTCCTTTGACATTTACGGAGCCAAGAACACTCCAATCTGCCTGAAAAGTAGCTCATGTACTTTTTTGAGTGACAGAAGTTATGCTACAAACAACAAAATGCTCAGATGTGAACTGGGGCAATTGAAAACAATAGGATTTGGCTTGTTGAGTGTTTTTGAGCTTTTAATTTAAAGCTTCAAGTTTCAAAATGATCAGGTGTGAATTAGGCCTTAGAAGTGGCTGTATTTGTTTTTCTTTTTTCAAACTCTTTTTTTCTTTATGTAGCGTTACCCCCGCAAGGGCCGCTGTAATATACCGGTCTTCTGTCCCACACCAGTGATGGCTCACCCTCACCTGGATTCAAGTAACACTAAAACACTGTTTAAACTTTTAGCTGGGCTTTATTAGAACTAGCAATAAGCCCTGAAAAGTGATAAACTGATTAACAGAATACCAATATTAAATGCAATGATATAATACAACTGCTCAGTAAAGGAAAACAGGATTTGTGTTCGTTCTCTTTAACCGCTAGTGGGAGGCCTTGCCTGAAATGCAATGAACAAGTGTTGAACGAAACTGTACAATACAATACAAAAATAATGTTCAACAATTTCCCAAAAGTGATATTACTGACTATAAGATCTTACCTAGGTAATGTAGGTTCTAGCTAACCACTGGCCAGTGGGAATTCTATTCACAAAAACACATACAGAGTCTGTGATAGTTAGATAGCTATGATAGTTTGCTATTCCCTTATATAGATATAACCCAGATAGATATAACGCTTGTCTTATTTGATATTTGATTTGATAACAAAATACCTGGCTCACGGTATATTAGCCAGAGTCCAGGAAGTAATAAAAGAGAAGTATCTATCTACTGAACTCGTGTATGTCTCAGGTGTCCTTTTATGAAAGTGCGGTAAAATACCGCTTTTCAGTTCTCAGGCATTCTCAGAGGAGATCGCTCTCCTCTGAGTGCCTGTTTATGAAAGTGTGTAGATCGCTTCTCATGTTGAGTTGAGGAGCGATCTACAAACGCCGGGAACTCCTGAGAATGGCTCCTCTCACTGTAATCTCGTGTGATATAGCGGAATTACAGTATGAGGAACCATAAAATACAAAAGTTTAACACAAATCAGCACACATTATTCCCCAACATATTAATAAAATAATAAAGATAAATTCCCCCTACACAATATACATTAACCTAATTATAAAAAAAACATTGTTTTTATCAATATTTAAAGATCATACATGTCCCTATTTAAATGTGAATGGTGTATAGTAAATGAATGTAATGCACATATGTAATGCAGCTATACACCATTCATATAAATGCAAAATACATTTATAATCATTAAAAAAATAATTTTAATAAAGTATACAAGTATAAATATTTATTAATAAATTAAAATAAAATATATTTCATTATAGATAAACATAAAAATTGATAAACTGGTGCGATGCGAGAACACTGCGAATCCACTGCGGGTTCCCGCATCGCACCGACTCGCATGTCAGTTCACACTGCCATATGCGAATCGCTGGGGAGTGTCAATACATTGTTAAGGACACCCCCAGATCAGCTTGCATATCGCACTGCGAACTGACAGTTCGGACATGAATCGGATCGCATATGTGTGAACACACATGCGATCCGATTCTGGTCCGAACAGAAAAAAGGGTCCTGTGCGTGTTTGCACCGAATGCGGTGCGATATCAGCCATACTATCTGTACAGCTGATATCACACCGCACAGACATCGCATGTAATGTGAATGGCAGTGTGCTGCAAATAACATGCGATGCCTGTGCGATGTCCGGCATCGCACAAGTGTGAACTGGGCCTAAAAGTTAACACCCCCAAATCAGTTCGCATATCGCAGTGCGATTTGCAAACTCGGACAGTAATCGAATCGCATGGGTGTGAACACCCATGCAATCCGATTCTGCTGTGGACCAAAAAAAGGGTCCTGTAAGAGTTTGGTCCGAGGGCAATGGCTGAATGTATGGCTGAAATCGCATCGCACAGAGATCGGATGTGATTTTGCACTGCGGTGCGAATCACATCCGATCTCGGACACCGCAGCAGTGGGAACTGGCCCTAAATCATATTGCATTTGCACCAAAATGGTACAGGACCCTTTATTTGGTCCGCACTGGAATCGGATTGCATGGGTGTGAACACCCATGCGATCCGATTCCTGCACCATTACATAGTTCGCACTGCGATCTGTGAAATGATCTGGGGGTGTCATTAACTTTACATTGACACCCGCAGTGGTGCGCAGATGTCAATGTAGGTGCGATGTGAAAACCCGCACAGGAATCACGCATCGCACAAGTGTGAACCCAGCCAGAGACGTGAACATCTAAAAAAAAAAAAAATATATAATATATATATATATATATATATATATATATATATATATATATATATATATATATATATATATGTATGTATGTATGTATGTATGTATGTATGTATGTATGTATGTATGTATGTATGTATGTGTGTGTGTGTGTGTGTGTATATATATATATACACATACACACACACTATAAATTCCTATCCTGCTGGTTTTGGGGTGTGTAATGGTGGGGAAGGTGTGCTCTGACTGTTTGGTGAAAGAAAGAAGTCAAAAGACTTCTTTCTTTCTCCAGAATATCAGCCAGTTTCAGGCTTCTCACTCTGATTCTCCACTTCTGAAATGGTGAATCAGAAAGTGAGAATTCTGTCACAGATTGCCAGTGAGGTGTGGAGATCGCACCTTCATAAACTGGCCGTTTCTGTGAATTCTCACTGTGCTGAGATAATCAGCGGAGAACATGTTCTCCGCTGATTATCTCAGTTTCATAAACTGGTAAAGAGCTGAGATCAGCGGTGAGACTCGGGATCGCCGCTGATCTCAGTTTCATAAAAGGACACCTCAGTAATTTGCTTCAAATGTGCACACTTTTACATTGAAGGTTAATTTGGCCAGGGGAACAGAAACAAAAGTGCCGAACGGTTCTGGTTCGGTCCAAAACACCAGCGTTGGGGCCCTTTAAATCCTGTGTTTGAGTACTCAGACTTTTGTGAAGTAATATTTGTAATCCACAGAATGGAAAGGGGTATCTTCACAAAGTGTCACAAAAATTAACAGATGTAATGATCCACCTTCAGACAGAGCTGCATTAGCAGTAAATAGGACTAGCAGAATTAAGCAAAATCCACTTACACAAGGATGGCAGAAGATTTCTCACCATTAGATGCATTATCTTCCTTCCAGCAATTGGTAGATTGATCGCTGTCTCAGTCAACTGGATGGCGATGGGAGCAACACATGCCACAGAAACCTCCAAACAGGATAATGATGATGATTGCTGCAGTACTGAAATTCGTCTCTAGATTTCTCTGCACTGTTAGCACATCTTCAGTAATCAGGCAGAATAACACACTGCAAACTCCCCTCTCAAGTGTGCACCTTCCTTTAGGAGAGTCACAGGCTTTGGAAGTGCTCAGGAGATAAACACATGGGATACTTTTTCTGTCTGCCTGCCACAATGCCAGTCTGTCTCCCCTCCTGTGTCCTCTCTCTCTCCCCCAATCACAGCTCTCCTGGGCTGCTATCCAATCCTGTCCTTCCCTGTTTTTGTTGTTAGGGGTGGGCTTCCTCCTTAGCTACAGCAGAACCCAATCTGGCTTCAATCCTGCAGCTGTTCACAATAGAATCTCTCCTCCTGCTATCAGTTTAGCCAGAAAATGCAATGCAATGTTTCAGAGAGCAATACTCTGCATATATTACAGCGGCAATACTAAGCCGGTGCTACATCTATTTTAACCTAATGATCCTGCCAGTAACATATTGCATGTTACATGATTTTTTTAAGCACCATTGAAATGCAAAAAACACATGATGGCAGCTTTTGTTGCTTTAGTAGGATAAAGAGCAAAATGTAAACTGACATGATTCAATCAACATCTATGTTGTTCACATTCCCCCTGAAATAAAATTAAACTGTGTGATATGGTACACAGTCCCTTTTTCATCATTGTCTACCAGCTCATGAATGGTAACCAACCTGCATATACTGTAATTACATGCTGTTCTTTTGGTTTGGCTGTGTCATTTTTGTATTTGAAAAGAAAAAATTAAATATGAGCTAATGTATGCATATGTCTTAACACTGTCTAAATTCAAGTGACATCATTAGTACACACTCTGGGACTGTTCTTATTCTTATTTTAATGCTTTAGTTTGATTATTTGCTATACATTCATACATTAAAAGTCAGCCTTTAAAAAAACGGAAAACTGAATGACAGATACCGTAATTTTCCTTTCCTGATGAGATGCATGGCAGCATAGATGGGTATAGCCCCCCCCCCCCATGCTTCCAGGACCTTAACTCATACATTTGAGCCCATCTGCAGTCTCTGCGTTCTGTAACTAGTCCTACCAAGCTGGGTGGGATCTGTGCTGCCATGGAGCTCGTCAGGAAAGGAAAATTACGGTAAGTATCTGTCATTCAATTTTCTGTTTTCCTGTCAGCACGGCTGGGAGCTAACTAGCCACACAGGGGAGGGATAATGCTACACACCCCTTAATTTTGGTTAAAAACAGAAGCCAGGATGCCTCTGCCAAATTCAACTGTCATTAGGGTTGCTTCTTTACAGTAATGAGCCATGAACGTAGATATTGATGCCCATGTAGCTGCCTTGCAGATTGTCTCTGGGAACTCTTGGCTGCTGCCACTCTCTAGGTCGAAAGTCTGCTAGTGGAGAGTGCCGTGATCCCCCTGGCACAGCCAACCCTTTCAACTTGTAGATCAAGGAGATGAGCTATACCAACCAAGAGGCAATAATCTTGTGGAAAGCCATGAAATCATTATGCGTTCCACCTGGAATGACAAACAGATGCTCCGACTTCCTAATGCCAGAAGTTAACTTGATGTAAAATTTTAAAGCTTGGCCCACATTGGATTGGCTAACTTCTTGGGCACTCCCAAAGGGGACGTAGGAAGGACAACCTCTTCTGTGATATGGACTGTGAAAGCCACTTCAGGCACAAATTTGAACATTGGTACGACCCTGTCCAGGTAGAAGATAAGTATGGGCTCTTTAAACCCCAAGGCCGCTAATACCGACGCTCTTCTGGCTGATGAAATTGCCACCAGGAAAGCAGTTTTCAGCGAGAGGTACCACAGGGGGCCACTTTGATTGAAGGCATCCGATGCAAAAATGTCCAACACCAATGGGAGATCCCACTTTGGGATCTATTAACCTCTGTTTCTCAAGACCCAAGCCATCAGCTTGAGTCTGTTGGGTGCTGGATGAATGGAGAAGATTCGATCTTACAGACAGAGGGAGTTAACCCTTGACACTCATTAGGAGGACCAGAGGATACCAAGGCCCCTTCAGCTAGTCTGGGATCACCACCAGAGCTGTCACCTTCCCCCGCCACAACCTCACCAGGAAGCTGAAAATCAGAGGTAGTGGCAGAAAGGCATAAGCTGTCTTGATGATCCACTCTGCGATCCACCCCGACTGCCTGTGGATTCTGCACCCTGGAATAGAACTTTGGCAACTTGGTGTTGACTGGGGAAGAAAATATCAATCTCTGTTAGTTCTCAAAAGATTTGCAGCAGTCTGGACTAGACATGTGCAAGTAGTTTTGTAGCAAATCGAAATTCGGCATTTTTTGCATCTTTTGGACAATCGGATGCATTCGGATGACATTGGGATGCATCCGGATGACATTCAGATGCATTGGAATGTAGGAAGAAAAAAATAACGAATTTCAACGAATACAAAATAAATTATAGAGAAAATAACAAATAAATTTGACATGATTCGGTAATTTGTTAAAGGTCTGATGGAAACAAAAGTTCAACTCAGAGTAATGCCCCGTACACATGGTCGGACTTTGTTCGGACATTCCGACAACAAAATCCTAGGATTTTTTCCGACGGATGTTGGCTCAAACTTGTTTTGCCTACACACGGTCGCACAAAGTTGTCGGAATTTCCGATCGCCAAGAACGCGGTGACGTACACCACGTACGACGAGACTAGAAAAGGCCGGTTCAGAACCAAGCGCGGCACCCTTTGGGCTCCTTTTGCTAATCTCGTGTTAGTAAAAGTTTGGTGAGAGACGATTCGCGCTTTTTCAGACTCGTGGCTTTCAGATCATTTTCTGCCGTTCAGTTTGTGCTTGTGGGTTTGTATCTGCTCTTCAGTGCGTGCAGCAAGTTCCGCGTGACTTTAAGTAGTCATTGTATTCTTGTTCGTTCGTTACTGGTTTTCAGGTCGCTCTTCACAGGCCTTGCTGTTCTTCAGTGCGTTCTGTTACTTCGTTCTGAGCAGCCGACCGTTTTCTAGCCATGTTTCGTATGCGTACTCCTCGTAGAGTTCGTGCTGTGCGGGGGCTTGGTGTTGGGGTCCTGACCTTGACACAAGTCCAGTCCATGAACAGGGTGAGGAGGAGTTCATGGACCAAGAATTGGTTGCCTCCGCGTGACCAGTTCTGTCATATGCCTTTGCTCCGTGAGATCCGTGAGAATAATCCTGATGATTTCAGGAACTTTCTCAGGATGACGGACCCCGTATTTCACCTTTGTTGGCTTCGCTGACCCCCTATATTAGCAGGCAGGATACCTGCATGAGGCAAGCCATCACTCCGGAGCAGAGGTTGGTCGCTACCTTGCGGTATTTGGCCACAGGGAGAAGCCTGCAGGACCTCAAGTTCTCAACAGGCATCTCCCCCCAGGCTCTGGGGATCATTATCCCAGAGACCTGTTCTGCCATCATACAGGTCCTGCAGAAGGAGTATATGAAGGTAAGATTTTTATCCTTTTATATCACATTTTATTGTATTGAATGTTTGCTAATATATTGTATTTCTTCCCTCATTCCCTAATTACCATGATTGTAATATGCTGTGAATGTCCCCTTTGTTCTCATGCATGCTGGATTTTTATGTAATTATTATTTTATGTCCTTCATACATATTTGCCCTTCAATAACCTCCCCAGCATGGTGTCTCCTGCCCTATATTCACCTCATGTAGTCACTTAACAATGTATTTTATCAGCTCCATAGTAGTGCTTTACCCCAAACACCCCCTAAAATGTTTGGAAATGTTATTTTTGATTTAAATTCAGGCAGAGTGCCAGAGGCTTTTTTTTGTGGTGTCCCCAGTGCTAACTCAGCTGATCCCAATTCTCTATCCTCAATCATCTATCTGCTGACTTTGCCAAACCCATACACACTATACCCACCTCTTTACTGGTCAGATTTATGGATGAATTCCCCAAAGCATGTAGTGCAAGGGCCTGCCTGTATACTTTCCAATGGTACTGTTTAAAGTTTTTGTATCCTATTATTATCTTGATAGGTAATATCAGAATGTTCAAATGTGCTCAAATGTGTACAGTGTGTATTTATATCTTTGTATTATGACACTTCTTACCTGTCCAGTGGTCTGCCAATAGTGTAACTAAGGAGGGGCTGTTCCAAGTAATACCCTGTATTTAGGCATTCATCTCTCAATGAAGTGAAGAGGGTTACCTGTCCAAGAGTTCCCCCCCCTATAATGTTAGAAATGGCCCATGAGAGGGGGGGGAGGGGGAATATGATAGGTGTACCTTATACTTTGTTGTTCTTAAATTCCCCTTAGTAAATGCTATCTGGAGGTTGCCCCATAATGTTTGTGTATAATCTGCTTGCCATGTATCTTTGAAAAAATAGTAATGTTTATTGTTTTTTCCTCAACAGTTTCCTTCAACGCCACAGGAATGGCAGACTGTGGCCTCCCACTTTGCCCAGCGGTGGGACTTTCCTAACTGCGGAGGGGCAATTGATGGGAAACACGTCCACATCGTCCCACCACCCAACTCGGGGTCGTACTATTATAATTACAAGGGGTTTAATAGTATAGTGATGTTGGCGGTGGTGTCGGCTAATTACGAGTTCTTGTATGTGGACGTGGGGAAGAATGGCCGGATGTCCGATGGTGGAGTGATCGCCCAGACGGAGTTCTACAGGCATCTCCAGAATGGCAGCTTGGACTTGCCACCTCCAGAGGACAATGTTGAAGGTCTCCCATTTGTGTTCGTTGCTGATGAAGCATTTGCGCTGGGGGACCACCTGATGCGGCCATTCCCGATGAGGACCCTCACCCCGGAACAGAGGGTTTTTAATTACCGGCTGGCCAGAGCCCGAAGAGTGGTGGAGAACACATTTGGAATCCTGGCCAGCCGGTTCCGATTATTTCTGACACCCATCCATATGGCGGAGTATAAACTGAACCATATAATACTTGCCTGCTGTGTTCTCCATAATTTTTTAAGAAAACATTCAGCCAACTATGCTGGCTCAGTTGGGCCTGAGGCCGGAATCCCAAATCCATCAACACTGACGGCGCTTGAAAGTGGCCGTCCTGGCTTGCCCTCCCTGAATGCCCGTGATGTCCGGTTACGCTACCTGGAGTTCTTTGCGGGTAGGGGGGCTATCAATATGCCAGACAATCTGTGACACCTTTTTCAAATAAAAAACAACCAAAAGAAATTCTTTGTGGACATTTACTGCTTGTGTTTGTTTTAGCTGACCCTGACAGAAATGTGTTGAGTGCAGAAAATGTCGTGATTGGGTAACCTTATAAAAAACACTGTTGGCTGGTACTTCCTAAATGCAAAAACACATTTCACTACAAGTGCACTTGCAACTGCACTGAACCTGCACTTGTAGTGCAAAGTGTATTTGCCCTTAGGAAATAACCCCCATTTTTGCATAAAACAGCAATTACATCACCCCAAAAGTGTTGTAGTGTTGAGACAATAATCCACACATTCTTGAGTAAGGCACTTTTTTATACCTGCACAATCACATGTGCATTTACCAAAGGTTTTTAAAACAAACCAACATGTTTGTTGTATAACAATGTTTGCAATAGCATTATCAAAAATCGAAATATCCATTTCAGATAAAACAGGCCTGTGTAAAACCAACAAGAAAGCCAAAAAACTTGAACTTACAAAGTTCACATATGTTAAAACCTGAAGGCTATATCAGACATCAGTATTTAGGAACTGGGTTTGATATAGTGTTCAGATGGGGGGAAATCACCCCTGGAAAAGCCAAATTTGGAAGATGCACACCAATTTACGAATGTCAACATGTGCTATCTGCCATCAGGGGGGATCAAGGGATGTGTTTTGGGGGAGCAAGCCCTTCCTCAACGCTACTTTATAATTGAGGAAGGGGTTGCACCCCCAAAACGCGTCCATTGATCTCCCGTGATGGCAGATAGCACATGTTGGCACACTGTGTGCATCCTCCAAATTTGGCTTTTCTAAACATTGAAAAAATTTTGGTAAGATTGGACCACGATAAAACAGGTGATTTTGTGGGGTTTAAATTCGCCCCAAAACATCAATGATGTTATTATTTTTTTTAATAACATCACTGATTTGTTGCTGGATGTTTTGCAATTGGAGATTACACCCCATGATCTCCCCGATCAGTATCTGGGCACTTTCAGATGTAAAGCGTTCTGGATCACGATCACCTAAAAAGAGATAAAGAACAAAAAAAAAGTCTCAAAAATCTGCCACCATCCATCTCTTTTACCTGAGCCTGTGGTCGCAGACACTCACCTGTTGTGGTGCCAATCTCCACCACATCTTCTTCTTCCTCCTGCTCAGCTTCTTGGGTTGGTATTTCCCCTTCTTCCAGAGGGGGGGGGTCTCTGGTCTCCTGGGATGAGGGGTGTCCGAGTCTTTTCTCCCCTATGTAAAACAAAAATGGTATAATTAGCACACAGATATTTGATGGCAGAACTAGAAATAGGAAACATTGCTTGGAAGTGGGGTACAATTGTCTATTTTAGCCGAGTTCCAAGATGTATATTTTTTATTGCCCTTTGTCAAGCTGCAATACTTTACCTGTTTAGTACAAGCTTCACAGATGTAGCCCCCCCTATAGTATACACTGGAGCATCAGTGTGCCCCCCCTAATAAAAATGGTGTTCTTGTGTCCCACACTAGTGCTCCAGTGTCCAGATGTGAAAACAGCTGCTCAGTGTCCTCTCCTTACACACAATCTAGGCCCCCAAAAATGTGTGAAAATGCATATGGCCTAAACAATGGTGTTCTAGAGGCCGAAAGAAAAATGTTTGATACGAACGAATAATGGGCCCATGAACATTAAAGTTGACCTTTTTAAACGTTACAATTAATAAAAGCATATGGAGCAGAACGAACGTAATAAAGACAGAAAGAATAGGAACACAGCACAACTACTTAGTTTTTTGCAGCACTCTCCGGATCTTTCGGTACTGCTCTGGCTCTCTCAACTTCAGGTCCGACCACCGCTTCCTGAGCTGATCTTTAGACCTTCGTACCCCGAAATTCCGCTCAAGACTCCTGACCACTTTCGCCATGATTTTGGCCTTTCGGATGTTGGGGTTGGGGTAAGGCCCATATTTTCCGTCATAGTCGGACTTCCTCATGATGTCGACCATCTCCAACATCTCCCCAAACGACATATTTGTGGCCTTAAAACGTCTCCTTCTGGATCGGGGCGTGCCTGGATCCGGGCTTTCCTCCTCCTCGTTGCTAGAATTAGCACGCACCTGTTGTAACTCCGCCATCATGCTTTTCCCCCACTGCGCCGAACGAAAAGGGGCGGGGAATACACTAGAAAGAACGTCAGGGCGGACGGATTTACACGCATGCGCAGTGTGTATAAAGCGTAATACGCGTGCGTATTACGTACGATCTGTGAGCGGAGGAAGGAGCATTGGACGCGCCGATCGTAAGAACGAAGGTAAGAGACAAACTTGTGCCTATACTGCTTCTAGATTGAGGCCTATATTGTAACAAGGTTAGGAGAGTTTTGTCTGACATTAGGCTTTGTCTTGTGTTGTGTCTTGCAGTGAACATGGATATCTTAATGAAAGACAATGACTTCATGTCAGTATTCATAGAGATGCTAAGTGAGCTGCCCTGTCTGTGGGAGATTACCCACCCCCATTTCAAGAACCAAGCAAAGAGGAAGGCAGCACTGGAGCAATTGTGTGAAATTGTGAAGCAGGTGATCCCCACGGCAGACATCACTTATTTAAAGATTTTCATTGGTGGCCTGAGGAGCACATATCTGAGGGAGCGCAAGAAAGTCCTGGATTCACAGAGATCCGGAGCAGCAGATGACATCTATGTCCCCAGGATGTTGTACTACGACAGGCTGCACTTTCTGGCAGGCCAGACTGAACCCAGGCCATCACTCTCCAGTCTTCCTTCCACGCTTCCTTCCCCCCCGGCTGAGGCTTCTGACTCCCAACCTGGGCCTTCCAGGCCACATGTAGAGGAGCCCAGATTGAGCCAGGTATAGCATTCCTCTAAATATTTCTGCTTGTACAATCAATTATGTTAACTAGATGTTAGTTGGGAGTACTAATTTAGGATTGTGATTGATGATGCAAAAACTAAAACTATGTCCCTTTTTCATATACAGGGAAGTCTCAGCCAGGAGGTGGCCGGGCCGAGCCGGCTGGCTGATATCAAGGTCCCTCCACCCCCCCTGAAAAGAGAAAGTGGCAGTAGGAGGAGTACCCTAGAGGAGGCTGCTATAGCTTTCTTTTGGAGGGCTACAGAGGTCCTGGGAGCACCACACACCATGCAGGAGAACATTGCTGCCTTCATAGCCTAAAAAATGCAGAGGATGGAGGAGGGCCAAAAAGCCATGTGTGAGGCCCTCATATCGGAGGCTCTGGAGAAAGGTATGAGTGGCCAAATTACACCTCACACACATCTTTGGGATGGTCCTCCTCCTCCTCCTGCAGGTCCTCCTCCTCCTCCTCCCTCTCCTCCAGGTCCCCCCAGTCCTCCTCCTCCTCCAGGTCCTCCTCCTCCTCCAGGTCCTACTCCTCCTCCTGCCACATCTCCAACTGCACAGCCACAGCCGTGAAGGAAGCGTGGAAGGAAGACCAGACAGTGATTGCCCTGGGTTCAGTCTGGTCGGCCAAAAGATGCAGCCTCTTGTGGTACCACAGCCTGGGGACACAGATGTCATCTGCTGCTATCCGGATCTCTGCGAATTCTGGACCAGACTGGCCTCCCTTAGATATGGACTCCTCAGGCCACCAATTTTGATGTTGAAGAATTGATGTCTGCCGTGGGGGTCCCAGGCTTTGCTAATTTCTCATGTTGATCCAGTGTTGCCTCCCTCTTTGTTTGGTTCTGATCCCTTAATAAAGGATTTTTGTTTTGAATTATACTCTCCTATGTGTTTTACTTCAAAAAGGACCGTTTGTTTGTGAGGATTCAGGTACAATTCAAATATACAATGTGAAATGAACAAGGGACACCAACAACAAACAATCTCCTGGAGATTAAATAATAAAAGATATCAATGGTGTTGGGGTAACTTGACACACAAAACACATCCAAAAATATTCTGGAGTAAAAATAAAAATAACATTGAACAAAGATCAGCCTTGGAAAAAATCCAAACATTAAAGAAAAAAAAAGGCTTAAAATCCAAAATAAAAAAAAAATTAAAAAATATAAAACTGTCAGATGTGACAACTAATAACAATATATTCAGGGAATCCCACTAAAAAAACACAAATAAAAGTTTGTGAGAAGTGTGTGTGAATATGAGCAGCAAAACTACTTAATTCTTGTCACATTATAAAGAAGAAGAGAGTGCGCTGTATTAAACCATTTTTAACATTGCAGCGTGACGAAAGTGCTGTATCCATTGCGAACGCTAAGTTTACCAGAACGAGCTGTCCCGTGTCGGAATTTCTTCTGAGCATGCGTGGCACTTTGTGCGTCGGAACAGACCACACACGGTCGGAATTGACGCGATCGGATTTTGTTGTTGGGAAATTTTACCTCCTGCTCTCCAACTTTGTGTGTCGGAAAATCCGATGGAAAATGTCCGAAGGCGCCCACACACGGTCGGAATTTCCGACAACACGCTCCGATCGGACATTGTCCATCGGAAAATCCGACCGTGTGTACGGGGCATAAATCTTACAGTGCAATCAGCTGATTAATTTTGTGCTGGAGGTTGGATTACTGGCAAAGTGCATTCCTGAGAACTGAGTGAGAAGGGTGTTGTATTATATTCGAGCATAGGAGAAGAGATATTATCATTGTGTGTGTGAATGGATTCAATAAACGACTCTCTGAACTATGAATCGTTATCACGAATATATATATACATACGTAAATAATGAATTATCCGAAAATGAATCGATTCGTTATAACGAATATCTATACATGACAGAAATAGCAAATTATCTGAAAATTAATCAAAGTAACATAACGAATATAAGAGAACAAAATTATGTATTTTACAAATGAAACTAAACTAAACAAAATTTTCTGTTGTGCACAAGTCTAGTGGACCATTCATTGTCATCCAGAATGGTGCTAGACAAATCGTTTGCCTGAAGATTCTTCTGACCAGGCACATAGGCCGCAGCTAGCTGCAGAAGATTGACTTGGGCAGACTCTAGAATCGGAGAAATCTCCTTGAGGAGGTAGAGACAGAGGCTTGTTTCCAGATGTAGGCCACTTTCGTTGTGCTGTCTAACTTCACCAGGACAGGTTCACCCTGGAAGAGGTGACCGAAGGCTAGGAGAGCCTGAAATGCTGTTCTCAACTCCAGGATGTTGGACACCATTTTGAACCCCTGAAAAAAAACATTGGCCCTGAGCCTATTGCTTTTGAAGTAGGGCTCCCCTACTACTTTGCTGGTGTCTGACTGCACCACCAGCCACTAGTTCATCAGAAGGGAATGACATTGCAGAAGATTTCGCTTCTCCAACCACAAGTTTAGGCCACTGGTCCAGAACCCCGACTTGAATAGGGAAGAGAGTTCAACTGAGCCTAGCAGACCTGCTGGAGTGAGGCGATTTCTGCGGCTCAATCTGAGACATGAAGGATGAAAGACCTCCAAATATAGCCTGAAATGCTTGCCTTAAAAGGACCACATGTCCATTACCAAAGCTGTACATACAGGTATGTCCAAAGAGGAGCCACAAAGTGCCTATAAGATATGTATAGGTGGCACAATCCCCAAAATACCAGAAAGCATCCTGACATGGAGCTCTTCACTGACTTCTTGGATTATGTGTTGGCTTACCAGTTTTTCCTGGATTCCCAGCTAGAAATGCAGACACTAACCTCTCTGGAGTGAGTGTGGAAACTGACTCTTGAGTTTGGGTTTCCTTTAACTCAACAGACGTTCATCTTGAGGCAGGAAGGCAAACTGACTGCTAATCACTTAGGCTTGACCTTCTAAGATCAAGAATAATGCTTCCTTTTCAAAAGGGCATAACTTTGATATCCTGCTGTGACAACATGCTCCAATCTTGCAGAACGAGCAACTGATTCAGTCACCCTAATAGAATTGTCAAGCCGTTCTCTGGAGGCACTTGAAATACTTCCATGGCTTTGCTTCTATTTAAAGGCATTTCACCAACCTTACAAAAGGAGGAATAAAAAATCTGGACAAAGGTCATCCTCTTCTTCCTGTTCCAAAGAGACTGAAGAGGATTGATTGGCTTGAGAAGGTTCTGAGATCAGTTTTAATGGCCCTGAAAGGAAGACTTGACATAGCCAAAATAGATGGCCCTTGCAGAAGGTGAATTCAGCAATTCCATTAGAGTGTCTTGACCACATGCTAAATTAATTGTGACAACTTGGTCACCATCATCTTAATCGCTGTCTGTTTGAACAAAGTAGGAATCATAAAGGCATGTTCATCCAAATCTTCTTGGGAAGAATCTGACAAGGGTTGATTTGCCTGAGAAGGTACTGAGACTGCTTATTGGCACAATATATGACCCCTTCCCAGTGTGAGTGGAAGCAACTCCTTTAGAATGTATTGACCACGTGTTCAATAAATGTGACAACATGTTAGGTGTTGACATCTTTATCCCTTGCTGCTTGAACCAGCAGGGCTTATACAGTAGGGATGAGCCGAACACCCCCTGTTCGGTTCACAACAGAACTTGCAAACAGGCAAAAAATTTGTGCAAACACCGTTAACCACTTAAGGACTGAGCCTCTTTTTGAGATGTGTTGTTTACAAGTTAAAAACAGGTTTTTTTTGCTAAAAAAATTACCTAGAACCCCCAAACATTATACATTTTTTTTCCAACACCCTAGAGAATAAAATGGCGGTCGTTGCAATACTTTGTCACACCGTATTTGCGCAGTGGTCTTACAAGCGCACTTTTTTTGGAAAAAAATACACTTTTTTAAATTTAAAAAAAAAGACAACAGTAAAGTTAGCCCAATTTTTTTTTATATTGTGAAAGATAATGTTACGCCGAGTAAATTGATACCCAACATGTCACGCTTTAAAATTGCGCCCACTCGTGGAATGACAACAAACTTTTACCCTTAAATCTCCATAGGCGACGTTTAAAAAATTCTACAGGTTGCATGTTTTAAGTTACAGAGGTGGTCTAGGGCTATAATTATTGCTCTTGCTTTACCAATCGCAGCAATACCTCACATGTGTGGTTTAAACACCGTTTTCATGTGCGGGCGCTACTCACGTATGCGTTCACTTCTGCATGCGAGCTCAGTGGGACGAGGCGCGTTTAAAAATTACATTTTTTTTTTCTTATTTACCTTTTTTATTTTTTATTTTTACACTGTTTAAAAAAAAAAAAGTATGACAGGACCTCTTAAATATGAGATCTGGGGTCAAAAAGACCTCAGATCTCATATTTACACTTAAATGCAATAAAACATTTTTTTAAAAAATTTGTCATTTGAAAAAAAAAAAATGGCCCTTTAAGAGCTATGGGCGGAAGTGAGGTTTTGACGTCGCTTCCGCCCTGCAATGCTATGGAGACGGGTGGGGGCCATCTTCCCCTCACTCGTCTCAATGCCCAGCAAGGGTGAAGATCCGATCATCTCTGCCGCTGCCAACGGCTCCGGTAAGCGGCGGAGGGCACCGGAGTGTGGCGGGGGGGCGAATCCTCCACAGAGACCACTCTTATCGGACAGCAGACCGCCGGCCAAACAAGAGGATGCCTCGGTTATGGCAGCTAGCTGCAGCCATAACGATACCCCCCTTCAAAGTAAGGACGTATATTGGCGTGTGGTGGTCCGGAAATGGTTTAACGTCTATGAGACACGAACATGAAAAATCAAAAGTGCTCATTTTAGGGGCTTATATGCATGTTATTGCCATAAAAAGTGTTTGGGGACCCGGGTCCTGCCCCAGGGGACATGTATCAATGCAAAAAAGAGTTTTAAACCAGATGTTTTTTCAGGAGCAGTGATTTTAATAATGCTTAAAGTGAAACAATAAAAATGAAAAATGCCTTTACATATTATGCCTGGGGGGTGTCCTTATTCTGCCTGTAAAGTACTGCATCTTTCCTGTGATTAGAACTGTACCGCAGCAAAATTACATTTCTAAAGGAAAAAATTTCATTTAAATCTGCTTGCGGCTGTAATGTATTGTCGGGTCCCGGCAATATACATAAAAAAAAAGTGGGGCCCCGCCTAAAAGCCATACCAGACCCTTATCCAAGCACACAACTTGGTAGGCCGAAGGAAAAGGGGGGGCGAGAGAGCAAGGGGACCCCCAGATCCCACCCCCCCATGTGAATGGGTATTGGGTACATTGTACCCCTACACATTCACCAAAAAATGTGTCAAAAAAGTAAAAATGACAGTAGACAGTTTAGGACAATTCCTTAAATAAAAAAACAAAAATGTCCGGCGATGTCCATCCATCTTCGATCACAGCGCTGAGGACCCGAGAAAAAAAACATAAAAACTCTGTCTTGATGGGAGGCTCCCGCCAACTGCAGCCTTTTTGCTTTGACAGCTGTTATATAGCTGAGGGCGGGGCCACCCGGTGATGTAAGTGGGTGACCCCGCACCCCACGTAATGTCAGAGGGGGTGGAGTCACCCATTTACGGCAATGGGTGGCCCCGCCCTCAGCTATATAACAGCTGTCAAAGAAAAAAGGCTGCAGTCGCAGGGCTGCCTTCAATTGAGACTGAGTTTTAATGGGTTTTTTCTCGGTCCGTCGGCGCTGTGATTGAAGATAGATGGACATCGTGTAACATGTTGAGCAATTTCTGATACGAAACAATCTGTTGTTGACCTGCTGTCCAGCCACATCCTCGGATATCTACCTACCCTGGATAAATTATCCTCATATCCGAGATCCTGTCTATAGAAGTGGTTCTGTATAGCAACAACTACATTAAGTATCTCTTGTATTTAGATAATTTGTGGTATTTTAACGATTATTGTCTGTCTATGTTTTTTCAATAAATTAATTTTTGTAACATATTTGGTGTCACTGTGCCTACAAAGTCCTCAAGTCCCTCCCCCTTCTTTATTCAAAATGGGGACAAGGTGTTTTGGGGGGACCCCAAAACACCCTCCCCATGTTGAGGGCATGTGGCCTTTTCCTGCGGCCTGCCAGGTTACCTGTTTGGATAAGGGTCTGGTATGGATTTACAGCACCCTGCCTTTAGCCAATCATGGCTCTCACAGCAGAGCGCACTGTGATTGGCCAGAGAATGCAGGTCAGTTGGCCAATCAGCAGCCCTCAATCCACTGCGATCTCCAAGTGCATTGAGAGTCTCGCCGTTCATTATGGGGCGTTCCATGGGCACGCAAATTTCCCGTGAGCGCCCCATAATGTTCTAAATGCGGCAAACATCGGCTCATCCCCAGGGCTGGGACAAGGAGTGGGCAGGAGGGACGGATGCCCTGGGCTCCATGGTATTATGTGGGGTGGGGGGGTGCCACAAGGCGATTGAGGGGAGGGGATTTGTGTTGGATGGGGAATTTGGGGGTAGGCAGGGGTTAAAAATTTTTCTAGCAGGGCAGATTTGGGGAGGTGTGCTAGGAATGCTAATTTGGGGGGGATTTGTGTTGAGAGGGGGAATGGGGGAAGAGGATTTGTGCTAAGAGGGGGATTAGGGGGGGTTTGTGCTATAAAAGTAATAAGCTAGAGGGGATTTTTTTGGGGGGGGTGTTGTGTTAGTAGGAGTGATTGGGGGTATTTGTGCTAGGAGGGGAAATTTATTGGGGGAGATTTGTGCTGGAAGGGGGGTTAGAGTGCGGGGGGGAGAGGATTGAGCTTGGAGGGGAAAGTTCAGGGGTAGAGAATTTATGCTAGGAGGGGGAATATTTTTTATTTTTTGGGGAGGGGTATTTGTGCTGGGGGCATATGGGGAGAGAGAGGATTTGAGCTGGGTGGTTAGGGGGTGAGCATGCAGATTAGCGATCGTTTTTTTTTGGGGGGGGTTGCTGACACATAATGCTCATACAGAATGGGGGGGGGGTCGCAATTTGGCATGTTTGCCCTGGGCTCTAGCTAACCTTGTACTAGCACTGCTCATCCCTATTATACAGTCATGCTCATCCATATCTTCTTTTGGAAGAGTCTGAAGAAGATTTTCTGCCTGGAAGGCTAGGAGACAGCTCACTGATAGAATAGATAACCCTTTCACAGGGTGAGTGGAAATACTCCTTCAGAGTTTATTAGCCTCATGTGACAATCTGTTAGGTGTCTTATCCTTGGCTGCTTGAACAAAGCAGTATGTATGCAGTCATGTCCATCTGCATTGCCCTCTCTGGAAACTCTGAAGAGGGCGGTTTCGCCTGGTATGGCTAGGCGGCTTCTCATTGCCAGAGCAAATAACCCTTTCAAAGTGTGAGTGGAAACCACTCCTTTAGAGTGTATTGATGACACGGTTATTGAATGTGACATCCTGTTAGGTGTCATCATCTCTATCCCTGGCTGATTGAACCAGCAGGATACATACAGTCGTGGTCATCTGCAATTTCCCTTTTATAAAGTATGAAGAGGGCTATTTTGCCTGGGAAGGCTTTGAGACTGCTCATTGCCAGAGCATATAGCCCCATTCACAGTGTAAGTGGAAATAACTCCTTTTGAGTGTAATGGCCACTTGTTTAATGAATGTGACAACCTGTTCACATCTCTGGTTGCTTGAACAAAGTAAGATTCATACAGTCATGTTCATCTGCATCTTCCCCTTTGGGGAGTCTGAAGAGGCTGTTTTGCCTGGTAAGGCTATGAGACTGCTTGTAAGGCTATGAGACTGGTAAGGCTATGAGACTGCACAGGGTGAGTGGAAACACTCCTTTTGAGTGTGTGACCCACCTGTTTAATGAATGTGACAACCTGTTCGGTATCATCCTCATCTGTGGTTGCTTGAACAAAGCAAGATTCATACAGTCATGTTCATCCACATCATCTTTTTTTTGAAGAGCCTGAGAAAGGTTTTGCTTGGGAAAGCTCTGAGACTGCTCATTGCCAGAATAGATAAACTTTTCACAGGGTTCTGCCTGCTGCTTAACCACTTGAGCCCCGGACCATTATGCTGCCTAAGGACCAGAGGTCTTTTTCCAATTTGGCACTGCGTCGCTTTAACTGCTAATTGCGCGGTCATGCAATGCTGTACCCAAACGAAATTCGCGTCCTTTTCTTCCCACAAATAGAGCTTTCTTTTGATGGTATTTGATCACCTCTGCGGTTTTTATTTTTTGCGCTATAAACGGAAAAAGACCGAAAATTTTGAAAAAAAATGATATTTTCTACTTTTTGTTATAAAAAAAATCCAATAAACTAAATTTTAGTCATACATTTAGGCCAAAATGTATTCGGCCACATGTCTTTGGTAAAAAAAATGTCAATAAGCGTATATTTATTGGTTTGCGCAAAAGTTATAGCGTCTACAAACTAGGGTACATTTTCTGGAATTTACACAGCTTTTAGTTTATGACTGCCTATGTCATTTCTTGAGGTGCTAAAATGGCAGGGCAGTACAAAACCCCCACAAATGACCCCATTTTGGAAAGTAGACACCCCAAGGAAATTGCTGAGAGGCATGTTGAACCCATTGAATATTTATTTTTTTTGTCCCAAGTGATTGAAAAATGACAAAAAAAAAAAAAAAAAAAAATATTTACAAAAAGTTGTCACTAAATGATATATTGCTCACACAGGCCATGGGCCTATGTGGAATTGCACCCCAAAATACATTCAGCTGCTTCTCCTGAGTATGGGGATACCACATGTGTGGGACTTTTTGGGAGCCTAGCCGCGTACGGGGCCCCGAAAACCAATCACCGCCTTCAGGATTTCTAAGGGTGTAAATTTTTGCTTTCACTCTTCACTGCCTATCACAGTTTCGGAGGCCATGGAATGCCCAGGTGGCACAAAACCCCCCAAAATGACCCCATTTTGGAAAGTAGACACCCCAAGCTATTTGCTGAGAGGCATATTGAGTCCATGGAATATTTTATATTTTGACACAAGTTGCGGGAAAGTGACACTTTTTTTTTTTTTTTTTTTTCATAAAGTTGTCACTAAATGATATATTGCTCACACAGGCCATGGGCATATGTGGAATTGCACCCCAAAATACATTTAGCTGCTTCTCCTGAGTATGGGGATACCACATGTGTGGGACTTTTTGGGAGCCTAGCCGCGTACGGGACCCCGAAAACCAATCACTGCCTTCAGGATTTCTAAGGGTGAAAATTTTTGATTTCACTCTTTACTGCCTATCACAGTTTCGGAGGCCATGGAATGCCCAGGTGGCATAAAACCCCCCCAAATGACCCCATTTTGGAAAGTAGACACCCCAAGCTATTTGCTGAGAGGCATGGTGAGTATTTTGCAGCTCTCATTTGTTTTTGAAAATGAAGAAAGACAAGAAAAAACATTTTTTTTTTTCTTTTTTCAATTTTCAAAACTTTGTGACAAAAAGTGAGGTCTGCAAAATACTCACTATACCTCTCAGCAAATAGCTTGGGGTGTCTACTTTCCAAAATGGGGTCATTTGGGGGGGTTTTGTGCCACCTGGGCATTCCATGGCCTCCGAAACTGTGATAGGCAGTGAAGAGTGAAATCAAAAATTCACGCCCTTAGAAAGCCTGAAGGCGGTGCTTGGTTTTCGGGGTCCCGTACGCGGCTAGGCTCCCAAAAAGTCTCACACATGTGGTATCCCCGTACTCAGGAGAAGCAGCAGAATGTATTTTGGGGTGTAATTTCACATATTCCCATGGCATGTTTGAGCAATATATCATTTAGTGACAACTTTGTGCAAAAAAAAAAAAAAAAATTTGTCTCTTTCCCGCAACTTGTGTTGCAATATAAAATATTCCATGGACTCGACATGCCTCTCAGCAAATAGCTTGGGGTGTCTACTTTCCAAAATGGGGTCATTTGGGGGGGTTTTGAACTGTCCTGGCATTTTATGCACAACATTTAGAAGCTTATGTCACACATCACCCACTCTTCTAACCACTTGAAGACAAAGCCCTTTCTGACACTTATTGTTTACATGAAAAAGTTTTTTTTTTTTGCAAAAAAATTACTTTGAACCCCCAAACATTATATATTTTTTTAAAGCAAATGCCCTACAGATTAAAATGGTGGGTGTTTCATTTTTTTTTTTCACACAGTAATTGCGCAGCGATTTTTCAAACGCATTTTTTGGGGAAAAAACACACTTTTTTAAATTTTAATGCACTAAAACACACTATATTGCCCAAATGTTTGATGAAATAAAAAAGATGATCTTAGGCCGAGTACATGGATACCAAACATGACATGCTTTAAAACTGCGCACAAACGTGCAGTGGCAACAAAATAAATACATGTTTAAAAGCCTTCAAAAGCCTTTACAGGTTACCACTTTAGATTTACAGAGGAGGTCTACTGGAAAAATTACTGCACTCGATCTGGCCGTCGCGGTGATACCTCACATGCATGGTGCAATTGCTGTTTACATATGACGCCAGACCGCCGCTTGCGTTCGCCTTAGCGCGAGAGCAGGGGGCGACAGGGGTGCTTTTTTTTTTTTTTTTTTTTTTTTTTTCTTTATTATTTTTTTGCTTTTTTAATCTTACTTTTAAACTGTTCCTTTCATATTTTTTTTTTTAATCATTTTTATTGTTATCTCGGGGAATGTAAATATCCCCTATGATAGCAATAGGTAGTGACAGGTACTCTTTTTTGAAAAAATTGTGGTCTATTAGACCCTAGATCTCTCCTCTGCCCTCAAAGCATCTGACCACACCAAGATCGGTGTGATAAAATGCTTCCCCAATTTCCCAATGGCGCTATTAACATCCGGCGAAATCTAAGTCATGAAATACTCGTAGCTTCCGGTTTCTTAGGCCATAGAGATGTTTGGAGCCACTCTGGTCTCTGATCAGCTCTATGGTCAGCTGGCTGAATCACCGGCTGCATTCTCAGGTTCCCTGTTGAGACAGGAGAGCCAGAGAAAAACACGGAAGACGGTGGGGGTGGGGGGGGCATTCCCTCCCACGGCTTGTAAAGGCAGTCTAGAGGCTAATTAGCCGCTAGGATTGCTTTTACATGAAAGCCGACCGCTGGCTGAAAAGAATGATACCAAGATGATACCTAAACCTGCAAGCATCATTCTGGTATAACCACTCAAAGTCGTGAATGGCGTACCTGAAGACAAAAAAATGGTTAACAATGGTTAACAATAAAGCACAGTAAACAGTAAAGTATAAATAATTACACACCTGAAAAACAAACATGATAAAACATAATAACAATAACAATAACAATAAAACATTGCAGAATAGAATACAGTAAAAAAGAGCAGAACAATAGAGAGAGAGAATAGAGAGAGAGAGAACAATAAAACGACAACTATTTTTTTTTTATTTCATATTTTTTTTTTTTTTTTACACTTTTTTTGTAACTAACTTTTATAACGGTAACCGGTTCCAGGTTCGGGTCTCTCAAAATGCGATGGCATCTTGGGAGACCCTGTGAAAGTGTGCCTAGTCTGTGCAATGCTGTACCCTACGCTAATACTCAACTAGTGAATGGTAGCGTTCAAAACATTCACCAATGCAAAGACCAGGATTGTCAGGACAGGAGGGACAATAATAGAGGGTGTCACGCCTATAACAGCGCTTGCTGCAGACACAACATCTTTTTTGGGGGGGTTCGTTGGGTAGGGGTACTCGGGAGGACATAAAGAAAATGCCTCTCATGCAGCCGACTGCATTTGGTTGGGGATGTGAATGGGGGAAGTACGGGCGCTGCAGAAGCGGTGGGTTCCCAATTAGGATTGGCGAATGCAGCAGGAAGGGCATTATGGGCACGACGGGCCTGTGTTTGTCTTTTTGGTGGCAGCGGGACACTACTTGTGCTTGCCACCTCACCAGCTTGAACTGCACTTATGGGACTCGCCACGTCACCAAGTCTTACTGCAGTGCTGGTTTGACTACGACCGGGGTGTACTAGGCCGCTGGCGCTTGCCAGTTCCCCAAAACGCTACCAAAAAACTGTTAGCGATCGCAGGGATCAGGCCTGACTCTGCGAACGCTGCAGTTATGCGTTTAGTGTTTTGTAAGTGACAGTGATCAATCGATACTGCACTTGGGTGGGCTGGGCCGGGCGGAGGGGCAAAACGCAGGTGCTAGCAGGTATCTGGGCTGATCCCGCTAACACTGCGTTTTTGGGAACCCTAAACTGCTGGTGACGCTAGTATAGATCTGATCGGATCAGATATTGATCCGTTCAGATACTATACCACTAAGGGAGGTGTACGGTGCGTGCGTGGGTGTTAGCGGTACTGGCGCTAACCTGACGCTGCCTGGGGCTGGTGCTTGCCAGTTCACCAAAACGCTACAAAAAAAACTGTTAGCGATCGCAGGGATCAGGCCTGACTCTGCGAACGCTGCAGTTATGCGTTTAGTGTTCTGTAAGTGACAGTGATCGATCGATACTGCACTTGGGTGCGCTGGGCTGGGCCGGGCGGAGGGGCAAAACGCAGGTGCTAGCAGGTATCCGGGCTGATCCCACTAACACTGCATTTTTGGGAACCCTAAACTGCTGGGGACGCTAGTATAGATCTGATCGGATCAGATATTGATCCGTTCAGATACTATACCACTAAGGGAGGTGTACGGTGCGTGCGTGGGTGTTAGCGGTACTGGCGCTAACCTGACGCTGCCTGGGGCTGGTGCTTGCCAGTTCACCAAAATGCTACCAAAAAAACTGTTAGCAATCGCAGGGATCAGGCCTGACTCTGCGAACGCTGCAGTTATGCGTTTAGTGCCTTGTAAGTGACAGTGATCGATCGATACTGCACTTGGGTGGGCTGGGCGGAGGGGCAAAACGCAGGTGCTAGCAGGTATCTGGGCTGATCCCGCTAACACTGCGTTTTTGGGAACCCTAAACTGCTGGGGACGCTAGTATAGATCTGATCGGATCAGATATTGATCCGATCAGATACTATACCACTAAGGGAGGCGCATGCTGTGTGCGTGGGTGTTAGCGGTACTGGCGCTAATCTGACGCTGCCTGGGGCGACGCATATCACCGCCGGGCGATCGGGGGGCTAAACCTTTATTCGGTAATAAACGGCGGGTGCCCTGACACTATATAAAAAAAAAAAAAACTAACCAGCGTCAACCGTAACGGTTATACAGTGATCAGTGGTGAAAGGGTTAACTAGGGGGCAATCAAGGGGTTAAAACATTTATTAGGTAGTATATGGGGGTCCCTGACGCTATAAAACGCTGACGGCGAACCTAAATATTTACCTCACTAACTAGCGTCACCAGCGACACTAATACAGCGATCAGAAAAATGATCGCTTAGCGACACTGGTGACAGGGGGTGATCAAGGGGTTAAAACTTTATTAGGGGGGGTTAGGGGGGTACCCTAGACCTACAGGGGGGTAACAGTAACTGTGCTAACACAGTAACTGTCACAAACTGACACAGCAGTAATCAGAAAAAAAAAAAAAAACTGCTGGTGTCAGTTTGTGACAGGGGGGGGGGGGTGATTGGGGGGGGATCGGGGGGCGATCGGGGGGGGATCGGGGTGTAATGTGTGCCTGGCATGTTCTACTGTGTGTGTGTGTGTTGGTGCACTTACTCACATGTCGTCTCTCCTCGGGCCGGAACGGAAACTACCGACCCGAGGGGAGATTACATCACTTCCTTTGCTGCTGTTTAGCATACAGCAGCAAAGGAGTGTTCCCATTGGCCGGCGGCGATCGCGAGGGGGGGGCCACGAACGGATGGCCTCCCCCTCGTCTCTGATCGCCGGGGGACAGAACGGGACCGCCTTGGGCGGCGGGGGGGGGTCCGATCGGACCCCCCACCCGCGGAAGGCAAATCACGTACATGTACGTGATTTTGCCTGTCCGTGCCGCCTTGCCGACGTACATCGGCGTGAGGCGGTCGTCAAGTGGTTAACAAAGCAGCCCAAAATAATAAATGAATGCAGTAGAAAATTGTTTGATTAGTTTTAAACCCTAAAGGGTTAACTACTGCTAAAGGGAGGCAGCATCCACAGCCCTGATTCACCAGGTGGTTAATGAACTAAACCTTGCCCTGCCAGGAATCAGAACATAATGAAAAGGTTTTGTTCAGAAGAGCAACAAAAAGGTAGGAATTTGCAACAGATTTAGGGTTGCCACCTTTTCATCAAGCCAAACCTGAACACTTTAGCGGCACGCTGAAATTTTTTTTTTGTAGTATACAAAACAAATGAAAAGCAAATGATAATACAAATAGATGTAAAACCTGTGTAACTTTTTTTTAAAAATTGTGCTGCACCAAAATGCATGGTATTTTGTTACCATACGTTTTGCCGCAGGTGAATGAGTGCAGAAGCAAGGGGTGTCGTAGTGCCATTAAGACTTAAAGGAACCACTGCACATCTATAAAAGTGCAATTTTGTGCACATTCCTGCAACCCAAAAAAGTTTACCTAGAACAGGGGTAATAAATTGAAATTCAAGGAGGTCCAATTGCTAAAATCTTCTTCCAGATGAGGTCCGAATTGTTCTCTCATATAACATAAACGTAGGCCAATCACATCCATATTTCAAGTAAAAGAAAATATAACCAGGTTACATAAGGTGTCTCTATCAGAGTTCCCCTTACATCTGGTGTTCCCACCAGAGTGCCTCCTTACATCTAGAGTCCCGATTAGAGTGCCCCTTACATCTAGAGTTCCCAGAGTACCCCCTTACATTTGGAGTCCCCATTAGAGTGCCCCCTTACATCTAGAGTCTCCAGAGTGCCCCCTTACATCTAGAGTCTCCATCAGAGTGCCCCCTTACATCTAGAGTCTCCATCAAAGTGTCCCCTTACATCTAGAGTCCCAATCAGAGTGCCCCTTACATCTAGAGTCCCCATCAAGGTGCCCCCTTACATCTAGAGTCTGCATCAGAGTGCCCCCTTACATCTAGAGTCTCCATCAGAGTGCCCCCTTGCATCTAGAGTCTCCATCAGAGTGCCCCCTTGCATCTAAAGTCTCCATCAGAGTGCCCCCTTGCATCTAGAGTCTCCATCAGAGTGCCCCCTTGCATCTAGAGTCTCCATCAGAGTGCCCCCTAGCATCTAGAGTCTCCATCAGAGTACCCCCTTACATCTGGGGTCCCCATCAGAGCACCCCCTTACATCACATGTGCCCACCAGAGCACCCCATTACATCACATGTGTCCACCAGAACACCCATTTACATCACATGTGTCCACCAGAGCGCCCCCTTACATTACATGTGTCCACCAGAGTGCCCCCTTACATCACATGTGTCCACCAGAGCGCCCTCTTACATCACATGTGCCCACCAGAGCCCTCAGCCCGCTGTACTCACTGATCACTAACTGCAAAGATTCCTCATTTCTCTTTCCAGGCTCCACACACTCTGTGTTCATTCCTTTGCAGTGCTACTGAGACTTTTAAGTCTGTTCCTGTCTCTCTATTGTCCCCTGCAGGCTGGAGGAAGGAGAAAACCTAATCCTCTCTCCAGCTATCAGCCACGATCCGGTCTGAATAATGTATGCGGTTTTCAGGTGAGTAAAAAACGGGCACGTGATTCAAAACCCGGGCTGTCCGGTGAATCCCGTACAGGTGGCAACCCTAAACAGAATTACAGTAATATTCTACAATGTACACAAACCACCCAAGGGAATTGTAGACATCATAAAAGCATGCTTCTCACTTTTTTTTTTTTTTTGGTGAAAAACTGGAGAGTTCAAAGAAATATAAAACAATGTCCTATACTTCAGCAGCAATAGCTGGCTACAGTAGTCATCCACAGGCGACTCCTCTACCTTCTCTGGGAATGCTGGTCTTTTGAGGGGGTTGGCACAATAGTAAAGCAAACATGAGAAGCCACCAACGGGATAATGCCATGTGTGAACAGACACAGTATTACTTTGTGCACCTGTTATGCAGAGTACTCCCAGTGGAAAGCTCAGGGTATGCATAGTGGCTGCAGGGAGCAAGGCACAACAATATCCAGCAATGCAGCATTCTTTTGGATACAAAGCAATTTTAAATTTAGCTCACCCAACCTTCCAACTGTAAACACCAGAACAACGCAAGTGCATGTGCCTAGGGGAGACTCTGCCGAGACCGCTGCCCACTTCACATGGACCCAGCGGACCCCAGACAAGGCTGTTAGTCGTGATAAAAGCCCAGCAGTGGGGCTCCCTGGATTATAGGTCTATACACCAGGGACCGCGTCCAGTCTAAACCCACATGCATGGACTGACGGCCAACCCTTTAGACCAGCCAGGTAGAGGAGCACACCTAGGTCCTGCACATAGGAGGAAAAGGTGGGCTCAAATTTATGAGTTAAGGTCCTGGAGGCATGGAGGGAGGGGGGGCTATACCTAGCTGAGCTGCCATGGAGCAATCAGGAAATGGTGATTCTGTTATTCAAAATGTGTTGGATTTAAACTGAATATAAAAGATCACTTCATCCAATTCACCCAAGTTTTCTTAGTAGGCAGAGGAAAAACTTGGTTTGGGAACAGCCTAATGCTGGCTATACATGATTCTTTTTTTGCTGGTTGAAGAGGAAAAAAAAAAGAACCAATTCACCCATCCACGCATATGTAGATGGGGGAATAACGCTGATCTATTGTATTCTGGCAGCAGGGAGCCCTCTCTGCCATTAGAATACAGTAATTAGTGTTGCTGGCTATAGCCGGTGACATAGATTCTTTGGGAAAAACTCAACAGCCTGGTTGTACGTAGGTCCCCGCTGAACCTGTCAAATTTTGATCCACGTATGGCCCACTTAACAGCTAAACTAACAAACTTACAATTATCTGCATCATCAGGACCTAAGAAGTTCCTTAAATCAAGTGCCACTCCCAAGCAAATCATCAGCACACAGGGCAGGTTAAATGTACTAGTTTGTCTGCAATACATCATCATTAATTAGGGAGATAGTATCAGCATTGTTTGCCAGATTATGTCACCATCTTCTAAGAGCCATTAATCTCAGAGAAGGATAACAAGTGTTTAGGTCCTTAAATCCTTGTAAAGGCTTGCCCTAATAGGGACTGCAGCAAATAGATGATATAAATAATATATTACTTTTTACTACACTTTTTTTTGTTACTCTTTTATTGTTTTACATGTTTTATTAACTTAATGACATACTCTGTGATATTATCATGTGTCAATGGATTTAGGCTCCCTGCCATTGACAAGAATGGATTTCCAATTGCAGTCTTCATGATGTGCTTCCAGCCCACTTGTGTGTGCCTTCTCCAGGGCTGAATTTACCATTAGGCATTACAGACCTCTTCCTGTAAGCAGCAAAGGCAACGAGGCGTCTTTTCCCTTAATAGTTATGAGCCACACATTTTTTCCTATCATGAGTACAAATAAGTTATCCTACATAAGCTTATGTACACGTTATCACAATATTCTAAGCTAGATTGGAACCTGCAAAACAAAACAACGGGTGTAATGTGTAAAAAATGTGTTCAGTTCGGACCATCAACTAAACGTAGTGCCAGCCGTCAGGCTAAAACTCACTGTCTCATAGGCATAGCCATGCACATTTCTATGAGCATAAAAGATGGACCGCACAGATATTATTGCCCACGTATATCAGCATGTGCACACGCAAACATTTGTACACGTCCACTGCTGCCAAGTGGTTTATTTAAACCTGTACTCTGCACTAGTTCCATGCTGTACGGTCTTCAACCTTGTCCTTGTGATCCAATTGCTAATACGCATCCTTGATCCTCTGACCTTGCTCTTGGACTTGGACCTGAGTACCATCAAGGGGAAAATCTCGGTCGCAATCCTATTCTAAAGACCACTAGCCTCCCATTCTTTAGTCAAAACTTTTGTGCAGGGTGTTTCTTGTAGTAGCCCCTCCTGTACAGCCAGTTGTCTAAAGGATTTAAATATTTTTCTCTTGGCTTTAAAGACCACCTTTTGAACCCATTCAAGATCATGCACACTGCAGCTCAAAGAAGCTGCTCCTACAGGCGTTTGGCCTGTTTTGAGCTTTTTTTTTTTTTCTGCCTGTTAACTCCCCTCAATGTTAGCCTAGATGTTCATGCACACTATAGGAGTCTTCAGGAGCTTTTTCATCCTTTTTTTTCTTTGAGTACTGAGGATACTGTGAGTATTAAAGGCACGGTGAGTACTGAGGAGCACTGGGAAGTACTAAAAGGGAACTGTGAGTACTGAAGGGGAACTCTGAGTTCTGAAGGGGCATTCTGAGTATAGAGGAGCACTGTGAGTACTGAGGTGGCACTTTGAGTGATGAGAAACACTGTGAGTACTGAAGAGGCTCTGATCACTAAGGGGGGGGCTATGGGTACTGATGGGGCACTGTGAATACTAAGGGGGATTGTGGGGCTGGACTGGGACAAAAATTTGGCCCTGGACTTCATCCAGACCAGCCCAATTTCATTTTGCAAACACGCACTAAAACAGTATATAAACTATACGCAATTGTACAAAAAAAAAAAAAAAACCATAAGTAAAAACATTACACTGTAAGTAAAAAAAACACCAATCACTGCACTATGGGTGAGCAGGGACTTGGGTATCTGTGGTGTCACTGAAAGAAAAAAAAGTCCCTCCATTGGTGGTTTCACTGGAAGGACAAATGTCCTTCTGTCCATGTTTTTACTGGAAGAAAAAAAATTGTCCCTGCATTTATCATATGTGATGTGCACAAGTAAATTTAAGGAGTTGGGGTGGTAGGAAGCTGGCAGGGGGATGAAGATGACATGGGGTGGTAGGAAGCTGACAGGGGGGTGAAGTTGACAGGGGGTGGGTGGTAGGAAGCTGACAGGGGGTGGGGTGGTAGGAAGCTGACGGGGGATGATGATGACAGGGGGTGGGAGGAAGCTGACGGGGGATGATGATGACAGGGGGTGGGAGGAAGCTGACGGGGGAGATGAAGATGACATGGGGTGGGAGGAAGCTGACGGGAGAGATGAAGATGACATGGGGTGGGAGGAAGCTGACGGGGGGATGAAGATGACAGGGGGTGGGAGGAAGCTGACGGGGGGATGAAGATGACAGGGAAGGAAGGAAGTTGACGGGGGGGTGAAGATGACAGGGGGTGGGAGGAAGCTGAAGGGGGGATGAAGATGACGGGGGTGGGAGGAAGCTGAAGGGGGGATGAAGATGACGGGGTGGGAGGAAGCTGACGGGGGGGTGAAGATGATGGGGGGATGAAGATGACAGGGGGGGAGGAAGCTGACGGGGGGATGAAGATAACAGGGGGTGGGAGGAAGCTGAAAGAGGGAATGAAGACGACAGACAAAATCTGTGGAGAATAGCTATTAGGACATCCTTAACCACATGCTGACCGGGCCATAGCGGAAAGACGGCTACAGCGCGGTCGGCTTGTTCTGGGTGGACGTCCATCAGTCGTCCTCGGGAACTCTCACTCCCGCGCACCCGGTGGGGCGCGTGCACGGAAGTGTCCGTACTCGCCGAGTTCACGGGACCCGGCGCAGCACAGATCGCGGTAAAGTGCCAATGACAGCGGCCCTTTACCACATGATCGTTCCCCTCCAATGAGGGAGTGATCATAGTGTCAACAAACTGGGGTCATGCAAAGGTCCCAGCTCTCTTCTCTCCTCACACCGATACAGCATGAGAGGAGAGAAGAGAGATCCAGTGACAAATCGAGTGACAAATAGTGAGTGACAGTACTACAGTGCCCAGCAGTGCCATACAGTGCCACACAAGTGCCACTACAATGCTAATCTGTGCCCTACAGTGCCACTACACTACCCATCAGTGCCCCCAGTGCCACTACACTACCCATCAGTGCCACTACAGTACCCATCTGTGCAACCAGTGCCACTACAGTGCCCATCAGTGCCACTACAGTACCCATCAGTGCCACTAAAGTGTCCATCAGTGCCACTACAGTGCTCATCTGTGCCATCAGTGCCCATCAATCCCACTTCAGTGCCCATCTGTGCCACCAGTGCCACCAGTGCCACCAGTACCACATCAGTGCCACCAGTGCTACTACAGTGCCCATTGGTGCCACCAGTGCCACATCAGTGCTCCGTCAGTGCTCCATCAGCGCCATACCAGTGCCACTACAGTGCTCATCAGTGCCACATTAGTGCCAATACAGTGCTCATTTGTGCCATCAGTACCACATCAGCATCACTAGAGTGCTCATCTGCACCACTACAGTGCTCATCTGCGCCACTACATCGCTCATCAGTGCCACTACAGCACTCATCAGTGCCACTACAGTACCCAATAGTGCACATCAGTGCCCATAAGTGAGTGCTCATCAGTGCCACCATATCAGTGGATCCTCATCAGTGCACATCAGTGCCAGATAATCAGTGCATCCTCAGTGTGGTGCATTAGTGCACATCAGTGCAACCTTATCAGTACCCATCAGTGCACCCTCATCAGTTCCCAGCAGTGCACCCTCATCAGTTCCCAGCAGTGCACCCTCATCAGTATCCAGCAGTGCACCCTCATCAGTATCCAGCAGTGCACCCTCATCAGTATCCAGCAGTGCACCCTCATCAGTATCCAGCAGTGCACCCTCATCAGTTCCCAGCAGTGCACCCTCATCAGTTCCCAGCAGTGCACCCTCATCAGAACCCAGCAGTGCAGCCTTTTCAGCACCCAGCAGTGCTTCCTCATTAGACCAGCCTCATCAGCACCCATCAGTGCAGCCATATCTGTCCAAATGTCCCTACCACAGCAGTTTGTCACCACAGCCCAGTTACCAGTATGGCGAAAAAAAAATTTCCGCTGAGGAGGCATACCAACAGCTTAGCTTGACCGACGAGAGCAGCGGGGAGCTCTCTGAGTCTGCCTGATTCTCGTTCAGAATATGAACCCATTGTAAGCAGTGGGTCTGATACAGAATCGGAGGAAGAGCAAAGTGTGCCCGTGAAACAAAGGCGCTCTGGCATGGAGCAGCAGGCTACCACAAGTAGTGCTGTGGCATCAACCAGCAGCTCAGTGCCATCCACCAGAAATGCAGTGGCATCAACTAGCAGCTCGGTGCCATCCACCAGTAGCACAGTGCCATCCAGAAGAAATTAAGTACCTCCATCGTGGCCCAGTGCAACCTCTATGCACAACAATTTATAACAAGCAACCCTGGTTCAAGTTATGCTCGTCCCTATGAGTGGAGGGCATTGACAGAGGAGGAATTTAAATTATTTTTAGGCCTAACATTTAATATGGGACTCACAAAAAAAATGAATTATACTCCTATTGGTCCACCAACCCCATCCACCACATGCCAATCTATTCATCCATTATGTGAAGATCAAGATACCTCATGATAATGTGTTTCCTCCATTACAATGACAACACCCAGTGCCCTCCCTGGGTACGACAGTCCGAGTGCATGCAGAAACACCCTAAAATGTTTCCTTACTGAGTCTGCGGACTTCTTCGCACTTCCAAGGCCAGAGTCTTTTAGTTCACTGGGGGACGTGCCATCAGAGTCTGGGCTTAGCAGAGGAATTCTGAAGCAACAAAGCTTAGTTCAGGGAGGGTCTATATAGTCCAGCAGACCCATGACAGGTGTGCTGATGGCAGGTCTGAAGTCCAGGCATGGAGACACCCGCTGGTGGCCACTGGAATTACACCCTTTTGGTGCTGAATGTAATAGTGCCATCAGCAGGTGAAACCGGAGATGACACCGTACCTGACACCAATAGGAAGGGCTTCCCACAAAGGCTTGTTACTGAAAGACTACGACAAGGGGAGACGGTATCTTTGCGGAATGAAGAGATATTGGCTCTCAGGTGGAGGGACAGGCGAAACGTCCACATGCTCACAATGATCCACAACGACACCTACGTGGAAATCCCCAGAAGAAACGCATAATCCAGAAACCAAAATGTGTCCATGACTATAATTTGTTCATGGGGGGGGTCAACTTCAATGATCAGATGATCGAACCCTACCTTCCCACAAGAAAAAGCCGCTTTTGGTATAAAAAATCTCCATATATATCTTTTCAGTTTGGCCATTTACAACAGTTTTGTTATTTACCGTAAATCTACAGAGAGCCCTGTATCTTATCTTCAGTACCAAGAAGAAATTATCTCCACCCTTTTGTACCCTGAAGGCACACCAGAAAGCATTTGCTCGGATTCAGTGAGCAGACTCCATGAACGCCACTTTCCTGAGAAACTCCCTCACCATGAAACAGGCCGGAAACGTCAGAAGAAATGCCGGGTGTGCTCCAGAGGAGGAGCTGGAAAAGACACCGTGTATTATTGTCCTGACTGTCCTTCCCAACCAGGCCTTTGTATTGATGAATGTTTCCGCCGTTACCATACTTCTCTACATTATTAGGGAAGTATGGTAAACGTAATTGTCATTTACCGCCACACCCCTTTATGCCACTGTACATACCACTGCCTTCTCCGCAACTGACCCTGGCCTGCTAAACGACCATGCTTCTGCCTAATGCTAAACTGTACCTACCTCTGCCTTCTCCGGAACTGACCCTGGCTTGCTAAACGACCACGCTTCTGCCTAACGCTAAACTGTACCTACCTATGCCTGCTCTGGAACTGACCCTGGACTGTTTGACCGTGTTTTTTTGCCTGCCTCTTGGACTGGTCTTTTACTCTGCTACTGGAGTAGTGGGCTTCATAACACAGGGGTCTCACATATGTGAGGGGCTCCAGAATTGTTTTTTTGGATGAAGAAAACTCATTTTTTAGTTTTCTCATTCCCAGATTAGGGTCTGGAGACTCGGAGGCTTCAAAGAGATTTGGGTGGGAGAAGCCTCTACCCCTGTCCCCATTCTTTCCTGGACTGCTACTTGGACAATGTTCCTGCTTACTACCAGGAGCAATATTTTGGCACTGCTGGCAATGTCTCTACTTTCACTGACCCTAGACTGTATATGGACAGTATCCCTGCCTGTACTGACTATGGACAATATTCCTGCCTGCTGCCTGGACAATTCCATTCACTGTTGCTGACCACATCCCTGCCTGCTGCCTGGATCAGGGCTCTCCTCCTGTGGACAACTGCACTACTAAAACCACAGATAATCTTTAGTTTACCCTTTGTTCAGCAGAATGTATTTTAGGGTGTAATTCTTGGTATGTTCAAGCTATGTGTTAGAAATATGAAGGGCCTTTAAAAATGTGATAGATTGTAAGGAAATTAGATGTGTAATTTATGCTCCTAGAACGCCTGAATGTGCTACTTCAATGTTGGGCCTCTGTATGTGGCCAGGCTGTGTAAAAGTCTCACACATGTGGTATCGCCATACTCAGGAGGAGTAGCAGAATATATTTCGGGGTGTCATTTTTGCTATGTACATGCTGTGTGTTGGAAATATCTTAGAAATGGACAACTTTGTGTAAAAAAAAAAATGCGTTTTCATTTTTTTCCACATTTTCCAAAAACTTCTGGAAAAAAATGAACAGTTCAAAAGACTCATTATGCCTCATAGATTATATGTTGGGGTGTTTGATTTTCAAAATGGAGTCACTTTGTGGGCGTTTCCATTGTCCTGGTGCTCTAGGGCCTTCAAAAGTGTAATAGGTGATTGAGAGATTAGATGTGTGATTTATGCTTCTAGAACGCCTGAATGTGCTACTTTAATGTTGGGCCTCTGTATGTGGCCAGGCTGTGTAAAAGTCTCACACATGTGGTATCGCCATACTCAGGAGGAGTAGCAGAATATATTTTGTGATGTCATTTGTGGAATGTACATGCCATGTGAGAGAAATAAGCTGTTATAATGACAATTTGGTATAAAAAAATAAAAATAAAAAAAATCTTAATTTTGCAAAAAATTGTGGGAAAAAATGACAACTTCAAAAAACTCACCATGCCTCTTACTAAATACCTTGGAATGTCTACTTTCCAAAAAGAGGTCATTTTGTGGATATTTGTACTTTCCTGGCTTGTTAGGGTCTCAAGAAATTAGAAAGGCCTCAGTACTAGGGATGAGCCGAACACCCCCCTGTTCGGTTCGCACCAGAACATGCGAACAGGAAAAAAGTTCATTCGAACACGCGAACACCGTTAAAGTCTATGGGACACGAACATGAATAATCAAAAGTGCTAATTTTAAAGGCTTATATGCAAGTTATTGTCATAAAAAAGTGTTTGGGGACCTGGGTCCTGCCCCAGGGGACATGGATCAATGCAAAAAAAAGTTTTAAAAACTGCCGTTTTTTCAGGAGCAGTGATTTTAATAATGCTTAAAGTCAAACAATAAAAGTGTAATATTCCTTTAAATTTCGTAGCTGGGGGGTGTCTATAGTATGCCTGTAAAGGGGCGCATGTTTCCCGTGTTTAGAATAGTCTGACAGCAAAATGACATTTCAAAGAAAAAAAGTCATTTAAAACTACTCGTGGCTATTGCATTGCCGGTCCGACAATACACATAAAAGTTCATTGATGAAAACGGCATGGAAATTCCCCACGGGGGAACCCTGAACCAAAATTAAAAAAAACAAAAATGACGTGGGGGTCCCCCTAAATTCCATACCAGGCCCTTCAGGTCTGGTATGGATATTAAGGGGAACCCCGGCCAAAATTAAAAAAAAAAAAATGACGTGGGGTCCCCCTAAATTCCATACCAGACCCTTCAGGTCTGGTATGGATTTTAAGGGGAACCCTGCGCCAAAATTAAAAAGAAAAACGGCGTGGGGTCCCCCCAAAAATCCATACCAGACCCTTATCCGAGCACGCAACCTGGCAGGCCGCAGGAAAAGAGGGGGGGATGAGAGAGCGCCCCCCCTCCTGAACCGTACCAGGCCATATGCCCTCAACATTGGGAGGGTGCTTTGGGGTAGCCCCCCAAAACACCTTGTCCCCATGTTGATGAGGACAAGGGCCTCATCCCCACAACCCTGGCCGGTGGTTGTGGGGGTCTGCGGGCGGGGGGCTTATCGGAATCTGGAAGCCCCCTTTAACAAGGGGACCCCCAGATCCCACCCCCCCGTGTGAAATGGTAAGGGGGTACAAAAGTACCCCTACCATTTCACTAAAAAACTGTCAAAAATGTTAAAAATGACGAGACAGTTTTTGACAATTCCTTTATTTAAATGCTTCTTCTTTCTTCTATCTTCCTTCATCCTCTTCTTCTTCTTCTGGTTCTTCTGGCTCTTCTGGTTCTTCCTCCGGTGTTCTCGTCCAGCATCTCCTCCGCGGCGTCTTCTATCTTCTTCTCCTCGGGCCGCTCCGCACCCATAGCATGGGGGGAGGCTCCCGCTCTTCTCTTCATCTTCTTCTCTTCTTCATCTTCTTCTCTTCTTCTCTTCTTCATCTTCTTCTCCGGGCCGCTCCGCATTCATGCTGGCATGGTGGGAGGCTCCCGCTGTGTGACGCGGGTCCAGGTTCCTACCCCACCATCCAAGTGGATCTAGAGGGGGAATAAAAAAGAGCCGAGCGAGGCCGTGCCCGAAGCGTGGCAAGGGGCCCTCTTACAGGCGCTGTGTACAGCTGATTTTCACCTATTCACCTTCGGCTATTTCCACCGGATCCTACTGCGCAGGCGCAGCGCCTGCGCAGTAGAGGGGGTCCTTATCCGCCGAGCGGAACTTTCTCGGCAGAACAACGGCAATGCAATAGCCGCGAGTAGTGTTAAGTAGTTTTCTTTGAAATTTCATTTTGCTGTCAGACTGTTCTAAACACGGGAAACATGCGCCCCTTTACAGGCATACTATAGACACCCCCAGCTACGAAATTTAAAGGGATATTACACTTTTATTGTTTGACTTTAAGCATTATTAAAATCACTGCTCCTGAAAAGACGGTCGTTTTTAAAACTTTTTTTTGCATTGATCCATGTCCCCTGGGGCAGGACTCAGGTTCCCAAACACTTTTTATGACAATAACTTGCATATAAGCCTTAGCACTTTTGATTTCTCCCATAAACTTTGAAAGGGTGTTCCGCGGCATTCGAATTTGCAGCGAACACCCCAAATTGTTCACTGTTCGGCGAACTTGCGAACAGCCGATGTTCGAGACGAACATGAGTTCGACTCGAACTTGAAGCTCATCCCTACTCAGTACATCAGGTGTGATCAGATGTGATCAATTTTCAGTGATTGGCACCATAGCTAGTAGACTCTATAACTTTCACACAGACTAAATAATATCCACTAATTTGGGTTATTTTTACCAAAGATATGTAGCAGTATAAATTTTGGCCCAAATTTATGAAGAAAAATTACTTATTTGCAAAATTTTATAATAGAAATGAAGAAAAATTCATTTTTTTACAAAATTTTCAGTCTTTTTTCATTTATAGCACAGAAAATAAAAAACCCAGAGGTGATCAAATACCACCAAAAGAAAGCTATATTTGTGTGAAAAAAAAGGACGAAAATTTCATATGGGTACAGTGTTACATGACTGAGTAATTGTCATTCAAAGTGTGAGAGCACCGAAAGCTGAAAATTGGTCTGGTTAGGAAGGGGTTTAAGTGCCCAGTGGTCAAGTGGTTAAAGGTAGCCTGTTGGGGTTGAAATATGGGATTTACCACCCTGGCTTGCTTTTAGGAACTCTGTTGTGAGTCACCCACCCTATAATTTGGCCAGAAAAGTAAAGGTTGTGTGCTTACTTTTCCAGAGCCCTGTGCTTTCTTCTTTCTCTCCTTTTTAAATGCTGCAGCCTTTCTTGGACTCTTCGGCAATCAACTTAAGAACTGGAAAGATAAGTATTCCACACACCGTGTGGGACAGTCCAGACAGCCAGGGAGGGACTGCACGGGCTTCTCTCTGATCTGTCGTGGGTGGGACTGGAGCCTGGAGGAGGGGCTTACGTCATGTTGAGGTGGGCAGAGCGCCGTCCCGGCACTCAGCAACTCATTGACTGGCACGGCACCTGTCCTGGGCACACAATGCCAAAGAGGCTGCAGTGATTGGCGGGCGGCGGCAACTAACCACCAATCTGAAAGTGCACACAGACAGCGCTGCCTGGACAGACCGTGGGGCTTGCACACTGTGCACATGATGCATAGGCGCACACACAGTGAGTGACTCTCCAGGCCGTCAGAGTCACTCAGCACTATTCCAGTGCAGGTGCAGATGAAGGTGTCACTGCAGGGTCAGGGGATCGAGTGTGGAGTTGCAGAAAGTCCGTAAAGCCAGCCAGGGGTCAGAACCGGGTAATCAGATAGAGAACAAGTCCGTTATGGATATCCAGGGGTCAGCACAGGTATCAAGCAGAGAGTGGAGTCCATTTTTATGAATAGCCAGGGGTCAGCACAGGTATCAAGCAGAGAGCAGAGTCCGTTTATGAATAGCCAGGGGTCAGCACAGGTATCAAGCAGAGAGCAGAGTCCATTCATGAAAAGCCAGGGGTCAGTATAGGTATCAAGCAGAGAGCAAGTCCGTTATGAATAGCCAGGGGTCAGTATAGGTATCAAGCAGAGAGCGGAGTCCGTTGTAAATAGCCAGGGGTCAACACAGGTAAACAGCAAGGAGCAGAGTGCACAGCGAAACCGGAACTGGGAACAGCTGACGACAAACCAGCAACCCGACTGGGTGCTGGAGCCGTCAGAAATAGCCCACACAGTGCGCGCGTCAGCATGACGTGCTACCGTGCACCCGCACAGGCGACAGCGCGCACTCAGGGACCGTTGTGCACCCGCACGCGCCGCACCATTGGGCCGTGCACGGGTGTGCGCCGAAGCACCAGTCCACCGCGCATGTGCCCCGGAGCCCGGCGGACAGAGGCAGCAGATGTCCTCTGACAGTGCCCCCCTCCTAGGGGCGGACACTGGACGCCCAAGCTGGACATCAACTCTGGGTGTTCTTGATGAAAGGCTTGAATTAAGCGTGGTGCATGCAGATTCCTAGCAGGCTCCCAAGAATTGTCCTCAAGAGGGTATCCCTTCCAATGGATCAGGTATTGCAGCTGCCTGCCCCTCCTTCTACAGTTTAGAATGGACTCCACTTCAAACTCATTCTCCCTATCCACAATAATTGGCGGGGGAGGAAGTTCCTCTCTTCCAGGAAAAGGGCTGGGCACAACAAGGATACATGAAAAACAGGATGGATTCTGCAGGTGTTTGGTAGTGCTAGTTCAAACACCACGGGATTAATTATCCTCTTGATCTGAAAAGGTCAGATGAACCTGGGTCCAAGTTTTCGTTCTCCTCACCTACATTGAACATTGGATTTTCCCTCCTTCCCCATACTGTCTTTTGTAAACCTCTTGTGCTTTTTGTAGCATGTCCTTGATTCTTCGGAAGTTAGATTGTAGGGAGGTTATTCTATCCTGAACAGCGGGAACTGCCATTTCGGGGATGTCAAAAGGTGTTTGGTTAGTAGCCAAATGAATAGAGTTGTTATAGGCGAATTCAGCGTACGGGAGAAGATTTGCCCAATCGTCCTGGGAGCCAGAACAGAAACAACGGAGGTATTGCTCCAAAGTTTGGTTTGTCCTCTCCGTCTGGCCGTTACTCTGAGGGTGATATGCTGAAGAGAGGCAGACTTTGATATCCAGGGTTTTGCAGAGTTCTCTCCAGAACTTAGACGTAAATTGCACGCCCCCTATCCGACACAATACTTTTAGGCACACCATGGAGTCTAATTATTTCTTTAAAAAAAATATTGGCTGTGTCTGCGGCAGAAGGGGTACCCATCATAGGAAAAATTGTCCATCTTGGAAAGACGGTCGACGACAACAAAAATGGTAGTAAAGCCTTCCAAGGCAGGTAAGTCTACAATAAAATCCATGGACACGTCAGCCCATGGTCGTTCCGGGATGGGCAAGGGCTTAAGCAATCCCCAGGACTTGGCGTTTTGCCCCTTGTTCCGCTGGCACAGAGGACAGGAGGAAACATACTCCTTACAATCTCGTCTCCACCCAGGCCACCAGAAGGAGCGAGAGATCAACTCAGACGTCTTCTTCGTCCCCAAGTGACCTGCCAATTTATGGTCATGACACATCTTAAGGGCTAGAGGCCGTATTTCCCGTGGTACGAAAATTTTTCCCCGGACCCAGAAGAGATCATCATATTTTTCCAAAGAATGTACCTCCGGTTCGGAACAAAGACTGGATGAAGACCTGATGGAAGATATTAAGTCCGCCTGGGTCAAACCGAGGAAATTTTGTGAGGGGAGAATGGTGCTGGGTTCAGTCTTTCGAGGGTCTGCAGAGAACATCCAGGATAGTGCATCCGCCTTTCCATTTTTTGAACCAGGTCTATAGGATATGTGGAAATTGAAATGGGAAAAGAAGAGGGCCCAACGTGCTTGTCTAGGTTTCAACCGTTTTGCTGTCTGGAGGTATTCCAAATTTTTGTGATCTGTAAAGATCATAACTGGGTGAAGTGCGCCTTCCAGTAAATACCTCTATTCCTCTAGAGCGAACTTAATGGCCAGCAGCTCCCTGTCACCCACGTCGTAGTTGAGTTCTGGTGGGCTGAGTTTCCGAGATGCAAAGGCTACAGGATGTAGAATGGCTTTAGGCCCATGTCTTTGGGAGAGGATGGCCCCTGTTGCGATTTCCGATGCATCCACCTCTAGTATAAATGGTCGAGTAGGGTCAGGATGGCGGAGAATCGGGAGAGAACTGAACAAGGTCTTTAATTTGATAAAGGCTTCTTGTGCCGCTTGAGACCACTGAAAGGAACTGTGCTGACGCGTCAACTGGGTAATAGGTGCCACAATAGCAGAAAATCCGACAATAAATTTCCTGTAGAAGTTGGCGAACCCTATAAAACGCTGCACCCCTCTTTTATCAGATGGAGCCGGCCATTCTTGAATTGCTTGAATCTTTTGTGGGTCCATTGCGACCCCGTTGGTTGAAATGATGAATCCTAGAAATTGTACGACTGACTTCTCAAATTCACATTTTTCGGCTTTCAGGTACAACTTGTGTTGTTTAAGTATGATAAGAACCTTTTTTACATGCCCTTTGTGCAGTTCAATAGTGGAGGAGAAGATAAGAATATCGTTCAGGTAGACAACAAGGAAGTCGTCCAGGTATTCTCGGAATATATCATTCACCAGGTGTTGAAAGGTGGCCGGGGCATTGCAGAGCCCAAACGGCATCACCAGGTATTCAAAATGTCCAAATCTGGACCTCAAAGCCGTCTTCCACTCATCCCCAGCCCTGATCCTGATGAGATTATAGGCACCTTGGAGGTCTAGCTTGGAGAAAATCTTGGCTAATCGGAACCGTTGGAATAACTCGGGAATGAGCGGCAGCGGGTACCTGTTTTTAAAGGTAATATTATTAAGCTGTCGGTAGTCTACACATGGCCTAAGGGATCCATCCTTTTTCCCTACAAAAAATATGCCCGCTCCGGCAGGTGAGGAAGAGGGACAAATGAAGCCCTTCTCGAGGTTTTCATCAATATATATGGTTTAAGAGCATCTAGCTCCGTTTCTGAGAGAGGGAATATATGGCCAAATGGGACCTCCAATCCTGGCAATAGGTCGATTGGACAGTCGTAAGGCTGATGAGGTGGTAGACAGTCAGCCATTTGTTTGTTAAAAACTTCCTGAAACTCAAGGTATTCGGGAGGAACATGTTGGAGGTTGTCAGATGTGACTGTAATTGCTGCACAAACTTTCGGAGCAGTGGGAAGGCAGTGTTGAGAACAATACTGGGAAGAGAATGATACTGACTTAGTACTCCACTCAATCCGTGGGTCATGTGCCTGTAGCCAGGGCAGGCCGAGTATAACGGGGAAGATAGGAGAATGAATGAGGTCCAGCCGTAGGAATTCTTGATGGCTGGAATCTGTGGTCACAAGGATAGGTTGGGTCTCCTGGGTGATAGGACCTGAGCGGGGAAGGGATCCGTCTGCTAGGTGTATCTGTAAACCTTCAGCCTTGGTTTGGAGGGGAATATGCAGACTGTGGGCCAAGGTAGCATCTAAGAAGCAACTGCAAGCTCCTGAATCAATGATGGCCGGTAAGCGAGTTTCCCCATCCGTTAGCTGTAAGGAGACAAATAACATCACGTAAGTTTTAGGAACAGTGTTTACTTGACAGTTCGTCAGATTTGGCCGAAAAAACTTACTGGGTCTTACTGGGCAGCTGCGCAGTATAGGCACAAGTTAGATTGACGTCTGCGTTGTCTCTCTTCGGAGGTCAGCGGAGCGCGGACCAGGCCGAGCTGCATAGGCTCAACCTCGGGTACTGGTGTTGCAGCAGCAGCAGTCGGAGATGGCAACTGAGTTGGACGACGTCCAGGCTGGGCGTGGGCCTTGAAAACGCTCTGAGCGTCGCTCACGTAAGCGCCTGTCCAGTTTTGTGGCTACTTGAATTAACTCTTTCAAGGAAGCTGGAGTTTCCATCCTAGCCAATTCATCCTTGAGAAGTTCAGACAGGCCTTGACGGTACTGGTATCGCAGGGCAGGCTCATTCCAATTTGTATTGGCCGCCCATTTACGGAATTCCACCGTATAGTCCTCAATTGGTCTCCTTCCTTGGGACAGGCTGTGTAAAGTTGCTTCAGCTGTGGCCGTGCGCTGCGGATCATCATAGAGTTGGGACATACTCTCAAAAAATGTATCTATCGTATTTAGCACTGAACTTCTTTGTTCCATCAAGCCGTGGGCCCAGGCTTGAGGTTCCTCGGTCAACAACGAGATCACAAATCCCACCTTAACAATCTCAGATGAAAAGGTTCTGGGCTGGAGGGAAAAGTAGAGAGAACAGGCGTTTTTAAAGGCCCTATATTTCTTACGGTCCCCTGAGAAACGCTCCGGAGTAGGAACCCTGGGCTCTGGGAGAGCCATTACAACCGTGGGATTGGTGGTAGCCTGAGAGGGGAGACCCCCACTGCTAGGTGCGGGAGCTGCGGCTGCAGATGGAAGTGACCCCATGATTTGTTGCAGGCGGCTGTCCATCTGGGTATATTCCTCCTGCAATTTTTGAACGGAGTCAGCAAGAGCGGAAACCTGCTGACACAAGATCTCCAGAGGAGAGCGCGCTCTGTCGGCCTCGGACATCTGGCTGGTTTGTACTGTCACGACTAATACTTACCGAGGCCAAGATGCTGACAGTGGCTCGCCCTTACGACCACACGCACCCTGTCCCCCGGAGATGATACAGGGAGCAGGGGGCACGCAGAGGCACGGGACTCCAGCAGGTGAGAACTCCAAAGGTAGAAGAGCTATAACATCAGTAGAAGTCTCCAGGAGCTGACTGAAGGTGCAGATGAAGGTGCCACTGCAGGGTCAGGGGATCGAGTGCGGAGTTGCAGAAAGTCCGTAAAGCCAGCCAGGGGTCAGAACCGGGTAATCAGATAGAGAACAAGTCCGTTATGGATAGCCAGGGGTCAGCACAGGTATCGAGCAGAGAGCGGAGTCCGTTTATGAATAGCCAGGGGTCAGCACAGGTATCAAGCAGAGAGCAGAGTCCATTTATAAATAGCCAGGGGTCAGCACAGGTATCAAGCAGAGAGCAGAGTCCATTCATGAATAGCCAGGGGTCAGCAAAGGTATCAAGCAGAGAGCAAGTCCGTTATGAATAGCCAGGGGTCCGTATAGGTATCAAGCAGAGAGCAAGTCCGTTATGAATAGCCAGGGGTCAGTATAGGTATCAAGCAGAGAGCGGAGTCCATTGTAAATAGCCAGGGGTCAACACAGGTAAACAGCAAGGAGCAGAGTGCACAGCGAAACCAGAACTGGGAACAGCTGACCACAAACCAGCAACCCGACTGGGTGCTGGAGCCGTCAGAAATAGCCCACACAGTGCGCGCGTCAGCATGACGCGCTACCGTGCACCCGCACGGGCGACGGCGCGCACTCGGGGATCGTTGTGCACCCGCACGCGCCGCACCATTAGGCCACACACAGGTGTGCGCCGAAGCGCCAGTCCACCGCGCATGCGCCCCGGAGCCCGGCGGACGGAGGCAGCAGATGTCCTCTGACAATTACATCATCAACACTTCATGACTGACACTCTGGGAATTCAAAAGGTAAATATCCAGAATAGTCATTCTGATTGCTCATTTCAAACAAATCCTTCCCATCACATCTTAGTACCCCATGGACTCAATATATGCTGCAATGTATTTCGATTCCGGTTATTTAATTTCAGTAACTCTTCAAACATTTTTCCCAAATTTCACCCTTCTGTTACCAAAATCCCTTTATCACTTTTTTAATTTAACCCCAAACTTTTCGTGAAAATATAACATGGGCCTGAACACAATATGAGACAACTTGTTCTATACATTCTAAACGCACACCTAAAATACTTTACTAACCAAAATTATACCCTATGCGTTCATTAAACACAATACTACCACTTTCTCATTCCACATTCATTTGGCCAATCCATTCTCTCTCCAATTTACTATGCGGTGGGCATGGGCTTAATATGTGCCCAACACATTCCATGAATAGACTGATGATAGTTGCAACATTTTAACAATAAACATGTACTTCTATAGATAACTTTTCTGAATCAAATCCTTCTTTAACATTCATTCTCCACCTCAGCAAGTCTCTCTGACTCGCTGACTATGGAATGCAAATATAGCAGTATGCTCTCCACAAAAGCGGTGGTGAAGGCATGGTTGGTGGTTTGATCCCCTCTTCCACCTGAAGCAAAATAGCAGATCTCTGCGAGCGGATATGTACCTCCGTGCATTGTTCTAAACAATACTTTGGACAGGAGGAATCACTCAAATAGTAACTTGTCCTTGTCCAAATCTGCGATTCAATCTTCTTAAAGCACCACACACAGATGAGTACCCTACTCTGTCCCTCTCACCTGCCCACTTTAGCAACGCTCTCTGTCTTGGCAGGATCATAGGACATATATCAACTACCCAACAATTCATCTGCATGCAGAAGAAAAACAACTTATACTCTAAATTGGAATTCCAAGACAAGACAAAAATTCACATACACATAAAATTAAGCGTTTCTCTCTATTAGCAACAACTTTCCTCTAACTAGGTGTCCGTGTTATGAAACTGCGAAAAGCGGCGACCCCAAGGATTGCTACCGATCACAGTCCACAAACAGTCCATGAAACAGACAATCTTGGGAGAAGTGTTTAAACATGTTCTCCCTCTGATGATCTCCGCACTCTGAGAAGCCTCACTGATCGACACAGAAACAGCTAGTCCATGAAGCTGTGATCTCACCGATTCACTGGCAATCCGTGTCAGAATTCACACCTCCAAACCCACCAGCTCAAAGGTAGAGAATCGGGGAGCGAAGAGGGAATCTGGGGGGAACCCGAGGGGGAAGGAGGAAGATTTTTAACTTCCTTCTACCTCATCCAGACCCCCCAAAACAGTAATCATGTCCCCCTGTCAGCATATCCAGCAGCAACAATTTTATCACTGCCCAATAAACCAACATCTTGGTGTTTCTGTGAATCTCTGGTACCGTAATCCCCCAAGGCCTCATGAGACCCCAGCATCAGGGGCTGCTCATTGCATGAGGTGGGATGCTTTCAACAAGGGTTCTAACCTTCCCACCAGCTCTCTCTTTTTACCCTTGGTTGAACCTTTTCCTGTACAAGCAGGTGTGGGTGCCCTCCTCGAAGCCTCTGTCTCACCGTCCTCTTCCCCTACATCAGATATGTCTGGTGCAGTAGAGGCACCATGTCCCGATGCTACCTGGGAATCAGTCCCCACCACCTTCTGTACCTGTGCCTGTTGCCGAACAGTGATTTGCACATTTTACAGACCCACCTGTACCGACTCATTAAAACTTCAGCAAACAACAACAAACAGAGAAACGGGGCACGTTTACACAAAAATCCTTATTTTAACAACATACTGATAATCCAAATTTTAAACCTGGCCGTGACACTTTAAATTCCTTATTTTAAACAAAACTCTTTCTGTGTTAATTTCCTTAACTGCTTAAAAACCTCCTGTCTTGGCTATTCCTTTAAAATTGTTCCTCAAGGATACTTCATGATCAATAAATACATGACCACGAAAATCTCTCGCACTTGCTACAGCGATCAAAAATCAATTCGTCCACGCCTGGTATGCCATGCCGATAAAAATGTCCCAACATTCAACGAAGATGTATGGTCAATGGTAGAAACTATCAACCCGCGCAAGTGGAAGCTGGTAAGACTAATATAAAATTGATTTAGGAGCAGCACGTTATAAGGATAAGAGAAAAGGACAATAATTAACGAATTAATTACAAACTGCGCTCCCTTTAAAGTGCAAGTGCAAAATATCACACACTGGTGAAAAATAAAAATTGTGTCAATGATGACACTCATGAGTAGCTTTCGACTGGGTGAAGTCAGAAAGCAATCAAACATCAAAAAAATTTTAAGATCAAAATCAAGTGAAAGAAACAGTTCAAAGTATGAAAAATTCAAAAACAAATTCAAAAACAAATAGTGTTAAAAAATGGTGTAGAAATCAAACTTCTGGATAAATCCTCCTGGAGTTCAGCAAACATCAGGAAACAGTAATCCACTACCATCACCGGCCACACAGCCTACTCACCAGATTGTGGGGACTCCCATGACAGGAGTCAAAAGCGCTTCAAGGACAGCCAGAAAGCTTCACACGATCACGGCTTGGTTCAGGTGCTGGAACTCAGGTAACGCTGTAGTTGCCTGGATGCATGCAAGTGAACTCCCGAATAGAGATGGGTCATTACAGACCATTAGTGCCATGAATGGGGAGGAAATTAATAGAGAACTCCCATCGTGAAGTAAGCCAAGAACTTATTGAACAGGTTAAAAACAAGCTAAAAACCCCACAGACCACATGTGGGTTTGTGCGAGCAAACAAAACAAAACAACAGACGTGGCTACAATGCTGCGATAGAAATAGTTATATACCCACGGCCAGCTGCCATCATCCTAACTGGCTCAAAGGGATACCTAAGGGGCAATTACTAAGGATTAGACGTAATTGTGATTCTATATCAGATTACATGTCTCAATCTAATCTAATGGTTGATAGATTAAAAAAAAAGGGCACCGGGAAAATGATCTTAGGGCCATACAGTTACTAATTTCACGGATGGATAAGGATAAACTCCTGAAAGATAATATTAAAGAAAAATGTGAATTGGACTATGTTCCTTTTCTGACCAGTTTCAATAGGGACTACAAAAGTGTTGAATTTTTTTTTTTTAAAACACTGGCCAGTTGCTAAGAGACAAGACTCTGTCTGGTTTCCTACCAGAACGCCCTAAATTCATCTATCGGCATGCACCGAACTTGCAAAATAAACTGGCTCCGAATGTATTAAACCCCCCCCAGGAGAGCTCCCACTTTCTTGGATCTTAAAGCGGAGTTCCACCCAAATTTTGAACAATATCTGTATGTATTCTCTTTCTTGCCTAGATGCTGACATGCCGTTTAAAAAAATTTAAATCGCCGTAATTACCTTTTTATTTTTCTATTCTTCTTTGCACTTCCTGGTTCTCCTCCCGTGGGAGTAGGCGTGTTTCTAGCCTCTCCCAGACTCCTGGGAGCTAGTCTCAGGCTTCCCAGGATGCCACTTCCCAGGATGCCACTGAGCATGTGCGGGAACGAGCAGTGAATGCTGGGAGCACAGCATTCACCACATCCAGGAAATAAATGCTTGTGGGCTTCAAATGCCCACAATGAAGATGGAAACCGCTTGCAGTGAATAATATAAGTTATTCTTTCCAACGAAATCTGACACAGGCGGACATATTACAAACAATATGTGAGTATATAATGCTGAGAAGAAAAGTTTGTGAATTAACTCAAAAAAAAAAAAAAAGGATAGATAGGTGGACCCCCGCTTTAAAAGGGTTTTTTTACTGTAGGAAGTGTAAGGCCTGCAAACTAACTAGGAATAATATGAGAAAAGTGGAACACTTCACATCCTTCAGCATGGGCAAAGACTATAAAATAGATAAATTCATCACCTGCAAATCTACCCATGTCACATACCTTATTATTTGCCCGCGCGGGTTACAGTATGTCGGAAGTACCAAGAGAAACCTTTACACACGTATCAATGAACATCTCACAAACATAAAAAACGGTTTTCCTAAACACAGTCTCTCTAACCATTTCAGAATCCACCACCGGCAGTATCCTAGCTTGGCTAGATTTTTTGGGATAGACAAGCTGGATGCTGATTGGAGGGGAGGAAATATGGTTCAGAGAATATAAAAAAACAAAACGGAATGGATTTATAGATTGAACACACTTATTCCGGCAGGTATTAATGTCGATATCAATCTAAATTGTTATCTGTCCAATTATTGATTTATATTGATTTGTACTGATTTATATTGTGAAAAGGCAATCCATTCCAGTTTCATCCCTTAACATTTTTTAAATAATTCTTTTTTATATTTTCTAAATTTTCTATATTTTAAATCTTACTTAATTCTATTACTTAGTTACATAGTTACATAGTAGGTGAGGTTGAAAAAAGACACAAGTCCATCAAGTCCAACCTATGTGTGTGATTATGTGTCAGTATTACATTACATATCCCTGTATATTGCGGTCATTCAGGTGATTATCTAATAGTTTCTTGAAGCTATCAATGCTCCCCGCTGAGACCACCGCCTGTGGAAGGGAATTCCACATCCTTGCCGCTCTTACAGTAAAGAACCCTCTACGTAGTTTAAGGTTAAACCTCTTTTCTTCTAATTGTAATGAGTGGCCACGAGTCTTATTAAACTCTCTTCTGCGAAAAAGTTTTATCCCTATTGTGGGGTCACCAGTACAGTATTTGTAAATTGAAATCATATCCCCTCTCAAGCGTCTCTTCTCCAGAGAGAATAAGTTCAGTGCTCGCAACCTTTCCTCATAACTAAGATCCTCCAGACCCTTTATTAGCTTTGTTGCCCTTCTTTGTACTCGCTCCATTTCCAGTACGTCCCTCCTGAGGACTGGGGCCCAGAACTGGACAGCATACTCCAGGTGCGGGCAGACCAGAGTCTTGTAGAGCGGGAGAATTATCGTTTTATCTCTGCAGTTGATCCCTCTTTTAATGCATGCCAATATTCTGTTTGCTTTATTAGCAGCAGCTTGGCATTGCATGCCATTGCTGAGCCTATCATCCACTAGGACTTAATCTAATTTTATTTCATTTATGTATCCTGATTTTATTTATCCATTATAAACTGACATTTTATTCAGTTGTGTAATCTGGCATCCATCCACAAGATGGCAGTTTAGATCTTATTATTTCTATAACCGTATTCTGCTTGCAAGATGTCAGCTTCTATTTATCAATCTTGGTTAATCCCTTTGCGAGGTGGGATGTCACCGGATTGGATACCTTCATTTGGTGTGTGTATTTAAGGAAGCTGCGTGCCCGTACGTATGATAACTGATGACGTCAGAATGCACTGACGAAACTGGTCGGTCTCACCGAACATGACACGCCACTTCCGTTCGCTACGCAGCATTGTAGCCACGTCTGTTGTTTTGTTTTGTTTGCCCGCACAAACCCACATGTGGTCTATGCGGTTTTTAGCCTGTCCAATAAATTTTTGGCTTGCTTCACAATGGGAGTTCTCTATTCATTTCCTCCCCATTCATGGCACTAATGGTCTGTAATGACCCATCTCTATTCGGGAGTTCACTTGCATGCATCCAAGCAGCTACAGGGTTACCTGAGTTCCAGTACCTGAACCAAACCGTGATCGAGTTTTCGATTCTCTCAGGATTACAACACCTATGTGACCCCCTCAGTAGAGCTATAGTGACAGAGCATGTTTCTCTCTCCAAGGGCCTCCGCCTTCGTCACTCCCCCCCCCCTTTTTTTTTTTTTTTTTCTCCTACCCCCCTCTCTCCCCTTACTGTTCCCACATCCTTTCTCTCTTCTAAACCCGTCTCATCTTATCGATTCTCACCATGTCTATGTCTTTTTTCCCTTTGTTCGGATTCCCGAACTGTTATTTCTTTTTTATTATTTGAAAAATCTGTTTGTGTGCACCTGACTAGGGGCGAGCTTATTGTCTTTTCATTGTACATTGTAGTACTGTAGGTTTAATGTGGGTGAGCTGGCGCTATTTTTGGCGCCAGCCGACTTGCCATCTTCATACAGTATGTTAATGCTTTGTCTTTGGATTATGTATCAGCCTGCCCTCAATGTACAAACTGTCAGCGTTGGTCTTGTTTTGTCCTACCTGGTGTACTCAATAAAAACTCTTTAAATGAAAAAAAACCGTGATCGAGTGAAGCTTTCCGGCTGTCCATGAAGCGCTTTTGACTCCTGTCATGGGAGTCACCACAATCTGATAAGTAGGCTGTGTGGCCGGTGATGGTAGTGGATTACTGTTTCCGGATGTTTGCTGAACTCCAGGAGGATTCATCCAGAAGTTTGATTTCTACACCATTTTTGAAAACTATTTGTTTTTGAATTTGTTTTTGAATTTTTCATACTTTGAACTGTTGCTTTCACTTGATTTTGATCTTAAAATTTTTTTGATGTTTGATTGCTTTTTAACTTCACCCAGTTGAAAGCTACTCATGAGTGTCATCATTGACACAATTTTTATTTATCACCAATGTGTGATATTTTGCACTTGCACTTTAAAGGGAGCGCGGTTTGTAATTCATTTGTTAATTATTGTCCTTTTCCCAACATTCAACGTCCCCTATAAATCTCAAATAACACTGACTGTCACTTCCCGTTTTCAAAAGCACTATTTTTCTCTGAATGTCATTTCTTTAAAACTGCTCTGATCGGCTTGCCTAAAAAGAACAATGCATTGAAAAAGCCTTGTAAAATGCAAACCTTCTTTAATAAATAACTCAAATCTCTCTTTACCTTCTAACTTCACTTGCTTCACCCTCTACAATGTAGGATGTTTTTATTAAAAAACACTTTTTAAACTCACTTACTAATCTCATCACACTGTAGGGCGTTCTCCGAACATTCCCTTTTCTTATACAAACAACCCCCTCCCATCTAAACACATTACTTCACAAACTTCAAAAATACCACTCTGATACCATTCCAAGAGTTCACCAAACAAATTATGCATTTTTTAAGCAGAATCAAGCACATATAATTCTAAAGCTCTATAACCAAAATACTAGCAAAGGGGAGAAGTCATATTAATCATATAACATTACTCATCACTTCCACGATACCTGAACATAACAAGGGAAATTTACTTCACTCTAAATTAATTTACCCCTCTTGGGATATCATATAACACAGTGAAAACAGGGGTACAGGGCTGCTTTACCCCATACAGCCCCGTATCCCACACAACAGATATCTTATTACTTTTATGCAAATGCGATAGACAAGAAAAGCCAGATAGAGCAAAAGTTTGTGGATCCCGGTAGTAATTGCCTTATTAACCCTTATCTTATTCTCCTTCACCAAAAAGGAGCGTAATATTACGTTTTAAAACTTCTTACGGGTGCTTGCCGCAAGCGGATCTGCTGCAAGGACGCCTCTCCGGGAGTCGCTGTTCGGAAGGCATCTAATCAGGCCTAAAGCCAGGCTTCCCAAAAGCCACTTCTTAACAGCATGGTCCGTCTCACAGTTCTCTTTTTTTTTTTTTAAAAAAAAGACTAAGGTTTTATCAGAGCTGAGGCAAGAAGAACCTTACCACAGGTGAGCCTTATCTAAATTCAGTCCTAAATTCAAAAATCTCAAGCGGTGCCTCCAAACTGAAGTAGAATCAAATCGTATTTCTATATACCTGACAAGACCAGCTAGGTATAATCACGGCAATTACCACACTCACAATACCCTCTCAGTACTGAGGAGACAGCTTCTTGATGAACACAAAAGAGATGACTGCAAAATCTAAATGTTCAAACCTATCGGATTTAATTCTGGGCGGGTATACAAGTTATATACGTTATTATCAACCAATCATTGCATAGAACATGGGAGTGATTTAATACAGGGGTGTACATTTCATATCATTACATATCATCAATACTCAAAGTAACCATGCCATCTGCTTCCATGACTCATAGTCATGCCTTACAAGCTTGTCTCCAACTTACAAGCTGACCTCAATGCACCGTTTAATTGGGCGACTATGTGGCAAATGAGGTTTAATCTTGATAAATGTAAAGTTATGAACTTGGGGGCTAAGAATATGCATGCATCATATATACTAGGAGGAGTACAACTGGGGGAATCCATAGTGGAGAAGGATCTGGGGTTTTGGTAGATCATAAGCTTAATAATAGCATGCAATGCCAAGCTGCGGTTTCCAAAGTCAACAAAGTCCTTTCTTGTATTAAGAGAGGTATGGACTCCAGAGAGAGAGAGAGAAATATAATTTTGCCCCTGTACAAATCATTGGTAAGACCTCATCTGGATATGCAGTTCAGTTTTGGGCACCAGTTCTCAAAAAGGATATCGGAGAACTAAAGAAAGTGCAGAGAAGGGCAACCAAACTGATGTAGCAATGTGGACTACAATTGCAAAGTATGGCAATTCCTTGTCATTTCTATGGATCGTATTGTCCCTTTAGTGCCCAGCGCCACCAACTGACATCATATTTGTGGGCCAAACCAAAGGGATTGTGGGATTAGTAGTTCCTCGGAATGGCTATTCATTTGCAAGACTATACACGCGGACTACATAGCCCAGGGATCTTTTGCTACCATTGGGGAGATTGCTGGGAAGAGCATAAAAGAGGCCGGAGACCCGCCCCGCTCTCTCTTCTTCTTCTTGTGTTTGGTGGACCTCCCTGTACCGGGAGAGAGAGGCCACGGCCTACCACGTGGTATACAGCATTTCAGCCCTGCCGAGTAGGGCTTAGCACTGCTTGCTGTCCTTCAGACATCTATCTAGCATCACTCGACCTTCTAACGACCCGCGCTCCATGCTTTGCATCAGGTGTTCGCTGCAAGCGGATCTGCTGCAAGGACGCCTCTCCATGAGTCGCTGTTCATAAGGCATCTAATCGGCCTGGTCGTTGGTGAGAGGGCAATTGCCCACCTTTGCAAACCTTTCTTTGGTGCTTCATTGGGACACTGTGTACAGACAGCTTTACCTTAGAAGTACTTTACAGCACTCCTATTTGAACACTGTACATAGACACCTTTAGCTTCAACCATTACAAGAAATACCATTACCTTGTTATTGCACCTTATTGGATATAGTTAATGAGCTCTGACTGCCAGTGAAGACCATCAGGCCTGCAACAGGGACATTTCTGTCATTACTGCTTAAAGGGCCCTCATACCATTCTTGTTTTGCTTGATCTCTCATTAGGATTAAGGGTTAAAATAGGCCTGCCTGGGTTTCCCTTTAGAAGTACTGCCAGAATTAATGCTTAAGCCTTGCTTATCCTTTGAGGTCATGTTCAAGTGGTATTCTATTGTACATACGTGTATATAATATTCTGTTATTACCAAACTGCTTTAGCTTGTATAATTTTAGAGGGATTCTTCTGCTGAGCTAGTATTGTTATTCAAAGCTCAGTTGGCCTATTACCTCAACTGTGCAAAAAGATTTTCTTTGAAGCACTCCAGAAAAAGTTATTAGAATAAAAAATGCACTGAGTTGTTTGACTTATTACTTCAAGATGGCGCAAAGATGTCTGAACCCAGAGTGTCAGGTGGGTTGGATTGTTCACAGGGTCATGGTGATGCAGATGAGAAGGTAAATCCAAGCATTCCCCAAGGGGGTCATGCTACATTTGGGGGCTCGTCTGGGATGCCATCTGCAGCCGGCCCTATTCAACCTAGACAAGAGCCATAATCCGCGTGGAAAGCATCTCCGATGCCTGCAGTTGTTTGGGGCAGAAGTCTGGGAGCCCAAATGGAGAGGAGCACCGTTCTAAAGATCTCTGGCAGTGAACACACTGAGAGAGAGATTAGAAAGTGGGTGAGAGATCTGGCCCATGACACTGGGCTTACAATGTGGATATGGAAGCTGAGTATGACCTGGACCAAGTCAAGGTACTGTTGGAATGGCAGGAAGAGATACCTGTGTGCTTTCAGGGGGAAGAGGTACGTCTAGCCAAAGGGGTGATTGCTAGAGTTATCCCACTTAAAGTGGTGGGAGTGTCTGCTGAGAGGCAGCCATCGTCAAGGGCTCAGGAGAAGGGTTCTGTATCTGTGGGAGCCGAATCTTAAGGGGCTAATGCCCCCCTTCTTTCTACATGGATATGAGCCAGCTAGTTGATAGCCTAGTAAAGAACAGGTCTGGAAATTCTAACCAGAGCTATCGGAGACTCAGGTTTTTCTCAGGGCAGTTACCGACTCCTATGGGGGAAGATGAGTTTGAAACCTGGATGAGCCAGGCCCTTCAAGCAATGGCAGAGTGGAGTGTTTCACAGGCTGTGAAGCGGCAACGACTCATTGAGAGCCTTTGAGGCCAGGCGGCTGATGTGAGCCGATATCTTTGGATGGGAAAGAAAATAGTGTTGCCATGGACTACATAGATGCTCTGTATGCTGTACTCGGGAGGGTTGAAACTACCGCAGACCTGATGTACAAATTCAACCACACTCACCAACAACAGGGGGAGAGTCTGTCTGAATACATATCCCGAGTAGACAGAATGTTGTACCAAATTATCCTCGAGGGGCATTGATCCCAAGGATGTTGATCAAGCTCATCTAGACTGTTTTTTCAAGAGGCTAGGTCAAACCATCCTATTGTATTAAAGTTGTTATTGAAGAGAACCCAGGTGGTGCCTATGTACCCTGAATTAATAAGAGAAGTACGAGAAGGGGAGGCTCTATTAGAAGAGAAAAGCCAAAGAATGAGAGAATTGAGCTCTATGGTGGGAAATAGAGAGAAAGTGGTGGTTCAAGCTGTTCATGCGGACATGGTTTCTCGGATGAGGATCGTGGAACTGAGTCTGAACTGGCAGGGCTGGCCATTCCTGACACTAATATGCCAGTAAGTGAACTTGGGCCAACCAAACTAATGGCCCAGGTAGTTCAGGCCCAAACCCAGATGTATCATGCCATAATGCGAGTAATGGAGACTCAAGCAAAGGTTTAAGAACAAGGGACTCGTCAAGGGGAGCAAAAACTCTCCCAAGGGCGAGAAAAGAGATGTTACGGGTGTGGAGGGGTTACACACTTTCAGGCCAAGTATCCCAAGACTAGCATTAGCCCTCAAATACTCACGGAAGTTCTGAAGGCCTAACAGAAGTTACTCTTCCCAAAGCCGGCGGGAAACTTCAGGGGACCTCAGTGAAGGAGCTAGTTCAGAGTTAATAAAATTGAAGAACTAGAACTTCTGATACTGGCGGGGTATTTTGACTTTATGGGAATGCCATAAACCTGGTTTGACAGCTGACATGACTGGCTTGCGACTATACAAGTGTGCACTATATTTTGGTGGAATGTGGTAGCTGGAGGAGGGGGAGGGGTGTGCCTGTATGTAAAGAGCAATAGTGAATATAAGGGATGACATTGCTAACAGGACTAGTGATTAGGTGGAGTCATTGTGGCTGGAGTTTCAAAGGGACAAAAAAATGGTAAATTAATTGTTGGTAGTGTTGGGCGAACGGTTTGGGCCAAGCAAAAGTTTGGCCCGAACATCGCCTGAACACTCAAACTTGCAGGGCGTACAGCAGGATTTTCACAGCGTGACGCACAGTGCATTCTAAGCCCTGATTGGGCTAAGCTTTGCCCAAATAGGTGCACAGTGAAAGCTGGTTGTTAAGGAGCGGGGCTGGGAAACACTCTAACAACTGATGAGCAATCAGCTGTCAATGGACTTCCCCGCTGACAGCTGAGTGAAAGAAAAAAAAAACATTGCTGGCACTATAAAAAAGTGAAAAAAACTTACCAGACTCTTCGGGCCCTGCCGGCAACGGAATTGTATTGCCGACAATTTAAATCTATTTTTTTTCTTTAGAAATGTCAGTTTTTCTGCAGCAGGTTCTATACATGGTACGTTGTATACAGATGCGCCATTTTACAGGCAGACTAAGGGGACTCCCAGGCACTATTTTTAAAGGAATGTTTCATTCTTATTATTTCACTGTAAACATAATCAAAATCACTGCTCCTTTAAAAACAATCTTTTATAAAAAAAATTTGCACCGGTACATGTCCCCCAGGGCGGTAGCCGGGCCCCCATACTTTATAGGGTTTTTTCCACGTTCAGGTCCCATAGACTTCAATGGTGTTCGGAGTTTGGTTCCGAACTTTTGCTATGTATGGGAATTCTGGTGCAAACCAAACTGGGGGGTGTTTGGCCCATCTCTAATTGTTGGGGTATGCTATAGGCCCCTAACCTTAAGGAGAAAGAGAACCATCTCTCTTCACAGTTAAAAATGGTGGGGAGGCAGGGCAATGTTTTAATCATGAGGGATTTCAACTATCATAATATAGTTTGGGCAGACGTAACTGCATACTCAACTAAGCCTTGTAATTTCTTCACTGAAATGCAAACAGTGGAAGCCCCAAATAGAAATTATTAATATTTTTTTTACTAGTAATGGCAGCGATCAGCGATTTTTATCATGACTGCAACATTATGGTGGACAGATCGGACACTTTTGGCGCTATTTTGGGACCATTCGCATTTATACAGTGATCAGTGCGATTAAAAATGCACTGATTACTGTGTAAATGTGACTGCAGTAAAGGGGTTAACCAGGAGGTGGCACTGCAGGGGTTAAGTGTGTCCTAGGGATATGTTCTAACTGTGGGGGGGGATGGGCTATGTGTGTCACAACAATGATCACCGCTCCTGATCACAGGGAGCTGTGATCAGTGTCCTGACACTAGGAAGAATGGGTAAATGTTTGTTTACATCAGTTCTTCCTCTCTGTGAGATGATCGCGGGTATCCCCACGGACATCGAGTCCGTGGGAACCGCAATCACACTCACGGAGCTTGCGGCGGGCGTGCGCTGCCGCCCACAATGGGGTATCTGAAAGGGCAACGTACAGGTACGTTAATATGTCTGTACGTGCCATTCTGCCAACGTATATTGGCGTGAGCCGGTCAGGAAGTGGTTAACCTGCTAACTTCAAACAACACAGAGCTGACTGCAGATGTGGAAGTTAGGATTCATTTAGGTAACGATCATAGAGTAATTACGTTTGTTATAAATTATAGGAAAGGAAGTCGCAAGGTAAGACTAAAAAAAACTAAATTTCAAAATAAGCAGTTTTAGTAAGTTGCGTTCCATACTACATGAAACTAAATGGGATCAAATTTTTACAACAAAGAACATTCAGGAAAAGTGGGATAGCTTCAAGGATATATTAAACAATGGCATTTGTCAAAAATAAAAGAACAAAAGTTAAACCTGGGTGGCTAAATATAATGTAAAAAAGCATATTTCTTGAGAAAAAGCTGGCCTTTAAAAAAACTGAATAGCATCCCAAAACTACAAAGAATGCAATCAGAAATGCAAGAGTGTTATCGGGGCAGCTAAAAATGGTTTATTTTTTATTTATTTTTTAATTATTATTTTCAGCATTTTAGAAAATTAAAAAAATGATCTTGAAACTATCTTATCAGTTCCTGTCCTCTCCCCTCCAATAGTGAAATGGGGGGGGGGGGTACCACACAAAAATAAAGAGAAAAAAAAAGAAAAAGAAGAAAAACAAAAACAAAAAACAAACAAAAACTAATTTCAAAGGAAAAAAAAGAAGGGGGAGGTTAGGAGACCTACGACACATGTAAATATAGAACTAATCAGGGAGCTACAGAAACTATAAGGTTAATCAATATTAATTAATAAGTCATACTCTGCTTTACCATCAGGGTCTCATATTATTTCATAATATAGTTTAGTTTCCTTAAAGCGGGATTCCAGCCAGCGAATCAATGGTGGAGAAGTATCTGGGGGTTTTGGTAGATCATAAGCTCAATAATAGCAATACTGGGAGTAAAATCCAGCCCTGGAAAATATATAAAAAAAAATATAAAAGCAAATTCCAGTTAAGGGTGTTCAATCATCAAGGGGGACCCCAGGAACTCAGAACGTGGGGGGGGGAACCACCTTCCTGAAAGAATACACTAAGGTAAGGGGGGTGGGTTACTGATATAAGGGGGAAACCTTTATATAAGTGCCCCCTTGCATTATCGTATTCACTCCCCTCCTTCCATCAGTGACCCCCTTCCCCTCAGACTGGCCTAGCGGTGCTGTCACTGACCTCCTCTCAGGTGCACCTTGCAAGGCTCGGTGGCTCTGGTAAAACTAGCGTTCGCAATGGCGATAGCACATTCGTCACGCTGCAAATGTTAAAATCTTTTAATGCAGCGCATTCTCTTCTTCTTTATAATGCTAGAATAATGAAGTTGTTTTGCTGCTGATATTCACACAGAGTTCTGACAAACAGATTTCTTTATTATTTCTCGTGATCTCCTGAATAATAATTTTTATTTTTTTCGTCCGATCTCCATAATAATGTTTTGTATTTATTTTTCTAGTGATTTTTATTTTTTTGGCTTTTTTATCAAGATTTCCTGTTTCTTTTTTTTTTCTAGTAATCTCCATAATATTTTTGTTGATTTGTGTGTCAAGTTACCACAACACCATTATTATCTTGTATTTTTTAACCTCAAGGAGGTTGTATGTTGTTAGTGTCCCTTGTTAATTTGACTTTGTATTTTTGAAATGTACCTGCCTACTCACAAACAAACTGTCCTTTTTGAAGTAAAACACATAGGCAATATTTTTGAAAAAAAATAGCCATTTATTACGGGTCATAACAAAATAAAGAGGAAGGCAACGCTGGAGAAACTGGAGAAATTGGCGAAGCCTTTGTACCCCAGGGCACACATCAACTATATGAAAGGCAAATTTGGTAGCCTGAGGAGTCCATTTAATAGCGAGCACAATCTGGTCCAGGACTCCAAGAGATCAGGAACAGCAGCAGATGACATACATGTCCCCAGGCTGTGGTCATATAACAGCCTGCGTCTTTTGTCAGACCAGACTGAACCCAGGCCATCACTTTCTTGTCTTCCTAACACACTTCCTTCCAGGCTGTGGCTGTGGTGTTAGAGTTGTGGCAGGGGGTGGGGGAGGAGGAGGAGGAGGATGGTCGAACTCACACAGGTGGGTTTTGGTTGTGAGTTGGCCCCTCAACCCCTTATTTAAGGTCAGATACATTATTTCCTCACACAAGAAGCATTCGTCCTCCTCTATTTCCTGCATTTTGCATGCTGCCGTGCAGGCAAAGGCCTCTTGGAGATTGAGGGGGGTTGTGAGGGCCGCATTAGCCTGCCTGATCAACCCAAGCGCTGCCTCCTCCACTTTCCTCCCCTCCTTGGGCCTTTTGGTTGGAAGGTGGAGGGGAGGGACCTGAGATTCTGTCAGGCTACTGGGCCCAGCCACCTCCTGGCTGCCACTTACCCCCCGCCTCCTCCTGGCTGCCACATTCCACAGCCTCTTCCTGGCTGAGGCGTTCCTGTGTATGAAAAAGGGACATAGTTTAAGTTTTTTGTTCATCAATCACACAAAATTTTGAGCTCATGACTGTTGCAAATTGAATGTTAACAAATAGAAAATACTATCATTCTGACACCAGCATTTTTCATTCTAGTCCCAAACATTTTTGGCCATTACTGTCTATTGACAGTTGTCTATTGTTAAATCTGAAATTAGTGATCAATAATAACATCTAGTTAGCCTCATTAATTTTGCAACAAGAAATATGTTGAACGATGCTATACCTGACTCAAGCTGGGCTCCTCCACTACTTCTTCCTGGCTCGAAGGCCCAGGTTGGACGTCGGAAGCCTCGGCTGGGATGGAAGGAAGAGTGGAAGGAAGGGTTGAGAGTGATTGCCTGATTTCAGTCTGGTCTGACAGAAACCGCAGTCTCTCATAGTACTACAGCCTGGGGACATAAATGGCATCTGCTGCAGCTCCTGATCTCATGGAATCCTGGAACTTATTGCGCTCCCTATTATATGTGCTCCTCAGGCCACCAATTTTGGCCTTCAAATAGGGGATGTTTGCCGTGGGGGATCACTGGCTTCACCAATTCCAGCAGTTTCTCCAGCGCTGCCTGCCTCTTTATTTTATTATTATAAAATGGGTGTTTCACATGCCACAGACAGGGCAGCTCCCTGTACATATCTATGAAGAGGGGGAGGAAGTTGTGATCCTTGAAGCCATCCATTTTCTCTGCAAGACACAACACAAGACAAACCTCAATGTCAGGCTAAACTCTCCTAATCTTGTCCCAATCTAGGCCTCAATCTATAAGCAGTATAGCCCACTGATGCCCCAAGTTATAATTGTACCTTCGTTATCACGATCGGCGCTTCCACTACTCCTTCCTCCGCTCACAGATCATATGTACGAGGCACGCGTGTTATGCTTTATATACACTGCGCATGCGTGAAACTCTGCCCGCCCCTGACCTATTTAGTATATTCCCCGCCCCTTCTCTTTCGGCGCAGTGGGAGAGCACATGGCAGAGAAAGAGCAAGTGCATGCAGACAGCAGCATGCAGCAACTACGAAAGCCCAGAGCCACGAACGTCCCGATTTAAGGCCTCAAATATGTCCTTTGAAGAGATGGTAGACATCTTGAAGAGGGCTGACTATGATGGGAAGTATGGACCTTACCTAAACCCAAATGTGAGAAAGGCCAAGATCATGACTAAAGTTGTGAAAAGTCTGCACAGAAATTTTGGGGTACGACGATCCAAGGAGCAATTGAGGAAATGCTGATCAGACCTGAAATTGAGGGAGCACGATCAGTACAGAAAGATCAGAAAACTGCTTCTAAAAAGTAAGTATTTGTCCTGTGTTTCTATTATTATTATTATTACTAGCATGCTGCTCCATGTGCTTTTCTTTACTGTTGTACAGTTTCAAATGGCAAATTTCAGGTTCCTGAGCACAGTAATCATTCGTAGTAAACATTGTTTGTTCACTAATATTATGTTTTTGGCAGATCTTGGTCAACTACATTTGTTCAGGCCTATTTGTATTAAAAGAAGTTTAGTACATTGTTGTCTAGATGGGCTTGTAACTATAATGAAATTCAAACTTGATTCAGTGTAAGGAGAGGACACTCAGCAGCTGTTTACACATCTGAACGCAGGAGCACTAGTGTAGGACACCAGAACACCCTTTTTAGGGTGTCCCACACAGGTGCTCCAGTGGATACTAGGGGTCTCTCCATGTGTGAAAATTTACCAAAAAAGTAAGTATTCCAGCTTTAGAAAGGGAAAAAATGTCTTCAGCTTGGAACTCTGCCAAAAAAGACAATTGTATGACACTTCCATGCAATGTTTCCTATTCCTATTTCTGGCCTCAAATATCTGTGTGCTAAGTATACCTTTTTTTTTTTCACATAGGGGAAAAAAAGACTCGGGACATCTGAGGACACCAGGGACCCACAACCTCCTAAAGAAGGGGAAATCCCAACACCACAACCAGAGGATGTGGAGGAAGGAGAGGTATATGAAGTGAGTGAAATAGTGACCTCAACAGGTGAGTGCCTGCATATTTTTAATACATGGTGTGTTTTTGAATTTTAGGTGATGTGAAATGAGTGTCTTCTTCCACAACATCCACAAGTGAAAGTGCACATATCCTCATCGGGGGGATCGTTGGTGTGCAATCGGGATTTACAGAAGATCAAGGAAGACATCAATGATGTTGAAAAAGACTGAAAAACATCATTGATGTTTTAGGCAGAGTCTAAAACACACCAAAATTCTTCAAATTGTTGTTATTTTTTATATTTTTAAACCTTTTTTGAAGTGTATTAAAAGCCTAATTTTGAAGATGCACACAGTGTGTCAACATGTGCTATCTGCCATCACGGGATATCAATGTACGCGTTTTGTGGGTGCAACCCCTTCCTCGCAACTCAAGTTGCACCCCCGAAACATGTCCATTGATCCCCCATGATGGGAGCAAGCACACGTTGACATTAGGCATGGGATCAGGAGGAAAATCCCCATTTTGACTCTCAAATTGTGTGCATCTTCAAAATTTGGCTTTCACAGGGGTGACATCACCCCATCTGATGAAGGCAAGATCAACACAGTTTGGACATACTAATGTCTGATATTGCCTTCGATTTATCAAAGTTGAACTTTGTAAGTTCCTGAGTTGTGTATTGTTTTATGGTTTTAACCTCTTCGCGCCCGCGCTATAGCTGAAAGACGGCTGCAGCGCGGACGCTAATTGCCGGGAGGCTGTCCCTGGACGTCCTCCTGTTTACTTCCACTATGCGCGCTCCCGCGGGCACGCATCCGGGAAGTTATGTGCTGGCCGTGTCCCTTGGACACAGCCAGTCACAGATCGCTGAAAACGGCCAATCATAGTGGCCGTTTTCAGCGCGATCGACGGTGCCAATGAGAGATGATCTCATATGTAAACATATGAGATCATCTCTCATCGCCGGGTCTTCCTCCTCACACAGAGACAGCGTGTGAGGAGGGAGAGCGAACCGCTGCAGCGGTAAGTAAAAAACAAAACAAAAAAAAGTGTCCCCACTGCCATCTGTCCCTGCCATCTGTCCCCACTGTCATGTCCCTGTCATCTGTCCTCACTGTCATGTGTCCCCACTGTCTTCTGTCCCCACTGTCATGTCCCTGCCATCTGTCCCCACTGTCATGTCCCTGCCATCTGTCCCCACTGTCATGTCTCTGCCATCTGTCCTCACTGTCATGTCCCTGCCATATGTCCCCACTGTCATCTGTCCCCACTGTCATGTCCCTGCCTTCTGTGCCCACTGTCATCTGTCCCCACTGCCAGGTATAAGTGCCATCTGTCATCAGTGCCATCTGTCATCAGTGCAACATATTAGTGCCATCTGTCATCAGTGCCACCTGTCAGTGGCACGTGCCATCTGTCATCAGTGTCATGTGTCATCAGTGCCACGTATCAGTGCCATCTGTCATCAGTGTCACGTGTCATCAGTGCCACGTATTAGTGCCATCTGTCATCAGTGCCACCTGTCAGTGTCATGTGCCATCTGTCATCAGTGTCTCGTGTCATCAGTGCCATGTATCAGTGCCATCTGTCATCAATGTCACGTGTCATCAGTGCCACGTATTAGTGCCATCTGTCATCAGCGCCATGTATTAGTGCCATCTGTCATCAGTGCCACGTATTAGTGCCATCTGTCATCAGTGCCATCTGTCATCAGTGCCACATGTCATCAGTGCCACATATTAGTGCCATCTGTCATCAGTGTCACGTGCCATCTGTCAGTGCCACGTATTAGTGCCTTCTGTCATCAGTGCCACGTATTAGTGCCATCTGTCATCAGTGCCACATCAGTGTCATCAGTGCCACGTATCAGTGCCATCTGTCATCAGTGCCACATCAGTGCCACCTGTCATCAGTGCCACATCAGTGTCATCAGTGCCACGTATCAGTGCCATCTGTCATCAGTGCCACGTCAGTGTCACGTGTCATTGTCCTGGTGCTCCAGGGCCTTCAAAAGTGTAATAGTTAGTCAACAAGTTAGATGTGTAATTTATGCTCCTAGAACACGTGATGGCGCTCCCTGCATGTTGGGCCTCTCTATGTGGCCAGGCTGTAAAAAAAGTCCCACACATGTGGTATCGTAATACTCAGGAGGAGTAGCAGAATGTATTTTGGGGTGTTATTTGTGGTATATACATGCCATGTGAGAGAAATAACCTATTACAATGACAATTTTGTGGGGAAAAAAAAAATCTTCATTTTGCAAAGAATTATGGGAAAAAATTACAACATCAAAAAGCTCACCATGCATCTTACTAAATACCTTGGAATGTCTACTTTCAAAAAAGGGGTCATTTGGGGGGTATTTGTACTTTCCTGACTTGTTCGGGTCGCAAGAAATGAGAAAGGCCATCAGTAGGTGCGATTAATTTTTTATGATTTGCACCACAGCTTATAGACTCTCTAACTTTCACAAAGACTAAATAATATCCACTAATTTGCTTTATTTTTACCAAAGATATGTAGCAGTATAAATTGTGCCCAAAATTTATGAAGAAAAATTAATAATTTGCAAAATTTTATCACAGAAACTAAGAAAAATGTGTTTTTTTCAAAATTTTCGGTCTTTTTTCATTTATAGCCCAAAAAAGAAAAAACCCAGAGGTGATCAAATACCACCAAAAGAAAGCTCTATTTGTATGAAAAAAAGGACGAAAAATTCATTTGGGTACAGTATTACATGACTGAGTAATTGTCATCAAAAGTGTGAGAGCACTGAAAGCTGAAAATTGGTCAAGTGGTTAAACATGCCTGTTTACCACAAAAAAGGGTATTTGTACTGTCAGACCCAAAAATGTTATTCCCAAAATATGTTGGTTTGTTCAAAAACCCTTTTCTAACGCACATGTGAAAGTTTTCTACTCAACAATGTGTGGCTTCTTCTTTCAATGCTCAATAGCAGTTTTTGGAGTAAGTTGGTGTTTACAGTGGCAATGGGGGTTATTTACTAAAGGCAAGCTGACTTGCCTTTAGTAAACACTTTGCACTACAAGTGCACTTTCAGTGCAGTTTCAAGTTCACTTTTGCAGTGCACTTGTAGTGCAAAGTGGATTTGCCTTTAGTAAATAACACCCACAGTGCTTTATAATTTGCCACAATCAGGCTATTTTCGTGATTCCCCAAATTTCATTAATCGTGCTGAAAATTATGAATATTTTTATCAGTGATGCATTACATACATTAACAACAAAAACAAAGTGTATGTAGCAGACCCACAACATAATAGTTCGCTGAAGAAGAGATTGCCACCTCATGTATCAAATAAATTACGTGTGCACTACTGAAGAAAAAGGCCAAAAAGAAAAACCCATTGGATAACCTAGGAGACAGCTCAAAGAAACACAAGCAGTAAATCAAAGGAAATATTATTTCAGTTTAACTAAAAAAATTATTTTTAAAATGTTTCTTAAACATTTTCTGGCATATCAATGGCCCCCCTACCCGCACAGTACTCTAGATACTTTTTGCAAACTTTGCGGGCGCTTTGGGGGGGCAAGCCAGGACGGCCAGGTTCAAGAGCCATCAGATTTGTTGGATCCGGTAATAAGCTGGCCTCAGTCCCAACTGAGGCCATATAGTTTGATGCATTTTTTCTTAAAAAGTTATGTAATATGCAGCATGCAAGAACAACAAGTGACTGATTTTATATTCCGCCATGTTGATTGCAGTGAGGAATAGGCGGAACCAGCTGGCCATTGTTCCAAAGGCATTTTCCACCGCTCTAGCCAGCCGGTAGTTAAAAACCCTCTGGTCCGGGGTGTGGGTCACATCAGGTGTTCACCCAGCCAAACTCTTCATCAGCGACAAAGATGAATGGCAGACCAGCCGCGTTGTCTTCCGGAGGTGCCAATCCCAAGCCACCATTCTGGAGCTGTCTGTAGAACTCGGTCTGGGCGATGACTCCGACATCCGGCCATTCTTCCCCATGTCCACATAGAGAAACTCATATGTCGCCGACACCACTGCCAACATCACAATACTATTAAACCCCTTATAGTTGTAATAGTATGACCCCGAGTTGGGGGGGTGGGACTATGTGGACGTGTTTCCCATCAATTGCCCCTCCGCAGTTGGGAAAGTCCCACCGCTGGGCAAATTGGAAGCCACAGTCTGCCATTCCTGTGGCGTTGAAGGAAACTGTGGAGTCAAACAAGAAAAAAAAATAGTCATTTTGCAAATAACATTGCAAGCAGATTAGACACAAACCTTCTTGGCAGGGATGCACCGAAATTTCAGCCGCCGAAACATATCGGCCGAAAATGGCCCGAAAATGGCCCTTTCGGCATAAAGCCGAAAAATAATTTTTGCCGATACTGAATGGGGCGGGGCCCCTGGTGCCGCCTATCAGGGGGGCTTCCTATATCGTAGAAGAGAGGAGAGCCGCCGCCTGTTTGATTACAGCGCCAGGAACATCACAGCTTTCATTTCAATAGCTGTGTGTTCCCCGCTGCACGCCTTCACATACAGCCCCTCCCCCTTGTCTGGGCACTTTGATAGACAGATCACCCGTCCAATGGGGACACTGGCTGCACTACTGGGGACACTGGCTGCACTACTGGGGACACAGGCTGCAATGGGGACACAGGCTGCACTACTGGGGACACAGGCTGCACTACTGGGGACACAGGCTGCACTACTGGGGACACTGGCTGCACTACCGGGGACACTGGCTGGCTGCATCTGACGGGCACTGGTGAGGCTGCATTGATCTCTTGTATCATGTCCGCAGTCTCTGACTCTCTGACCATGTCCTCAGTCTCTGGCCATCTCCTGTACCATGTCCCTAGTCTCTGACCATCTCCTGTACCATGTTCCCAGTCTCTGACCATCCCCTGTACCATGTCTGCAGTCTCCGACCATCTACTGTACCATGTCTGCAGTCTCTGTCCATCTCCTGTACCATGTCTGCAGTCTCTGTCCATCTCCTGTACCATGTCTGCAGTCTCTGACCATCTCCTGTACCATGTCCCCAGTCTGTGACCATCTCCTGTATAAAAATATTTTTAAAAACAGTCACTTTCGGTATCGGTGTTGTTTCAGTATCAGTTTTGGTTTTCGGGATCAAGGAAGATTTATTTTTGGTATCGGTTTCGGCACCAGAAAACCCATTCGGTGCATCCCTACTTCTTGGCCAACATCAGTATAACATTTATTTGAAGGAGTATTTAAAGACCAAAAGATAAGGTCCACTTATCAGATTCCTCACCCTCTCTGAAGGCCCATTGTAAAAATTTTAGGGGGGAGATGTCTTTGACAGGTAACCCTCTCCACCTTATTGAGAGCTAAATGCATAAATAATATGTGTTACTTTTGGCCAGCCCCTCCTTACTTACACTATTGGAAGCCCACTGGACAGGTAAGAAGTGTCATAATCCAAAAATCCACTACATGCTTTGGGGAATTCATCCAGAAATATGACCACAAAAGAGGTAGGTATAGTGTGTATGGGTTTGGCAAAGTCAACAGATAGAGGATTGGTATTGGTTGACTTAGCGGTTGGGGGGGGGGGGGATCCAAATGATTTTGGGACCCCAAAAAAAGCCTCTGGCACTCTGCATGAATTTAAGGACACAAATAACATTTGGACACATTCTATGGAGTATTTAGGGGAAAGCACTACAATGGAACTGACAAAATACATTGTTAAGTGACAAGGCTAGGTGTGCATGGGCCCAGGATAGCATGTTGGGGAGGTTAGTGAAGGCAAATATGCATTAAGGAGCATTAAAAACTTTAAGCATGCATGAGGACAAAGGGGACATTCACAGTATATTACAATCATGGCAATTATGGAATGATGAAAGAAATACAATACATTAGCAAACATTAAATACATAAAATGTGATGTTAAAGGAGAAATCTTACCCTAATATAGTCCTTCTGCAGGACCTGAATAATGGCAGAACAGGTCTCTGGAATAATAATCCCCAGAGCTTGGGGGGAGATGCCTGTCGAGAACTTGATGTCCTGCAGACTTCTCCCCGTCACCAAGTACTGCAAGGTGGCAACTAGTCTCTGCTCGGGAGTGATGCCTTGCCGCATGCAGGTGTCCTGCTTAAGAATATAAGGGGACAGCAAAGCCAACAGACGGTGAAAAACGGGGTTTGTCATCCGGAGATAATTCCTGAAATCATCAGGATTATTCTCACGGATCTCCCGCAACAAAGGCATGTGAGAGAATTGGTCACGCTGGAGCAACCAATTCTTCGTCCATGAACTCCTCCTCACCCTGTTCATGGACTGGGCTTGGGTCAAAGCAAGAACCCCAATGCCAAGCCCCTACACAGCATGAACTCTACCACGAGTACGTAACCGCAACATGGCTTCAAATGGTCGGCTGGTCAGAACGAACTAACAGAAAGCACTGAAAAACAGAAAGGCCTGAGAAGAGCGAGCTGAAAATCAGAAACGAGCGTACAAGAAGGCACTGAAGATCAAATATGTACTATAATAATACGCACTGAAAAACAAATGCGAATTGACTACACGCACTGAAAACCAGATACGAACCCACAAGCACAAACTGAAGAGCAGTAGTGATCTGAAAAGCACGAGGCTGAAAAGCGCAAATCGTCTCTCACCAAACTTCTACTAAAACGAGATAAACACGAGATTAGCAGAAGGAGCCCAAAGGCTGGCGCACTTGGTATTGAACTTCCCTTTTATAGTGCCGTCGTACGTGTTGTATGTCACCGCGTTCTTGAAGTTAGGAAATTCCAACATTTGTGTGACTGTGTGCATGCAAGACAAGTTTGAGCCAACATCCGTTGGAAAAAAAACATGGATTTTGTTGTCGGAATGTGCGATCACGTGTATGCGGCATAAGAGCTGTGAAAATGTGGAATAGACTCCCTGTAGAGGCGATTCTGGCAAGCTCAGTCGAATGCCTGGATTCTTTCCTAAATGTACACAATATAACTGGGTACTAAAATTTATAGGTAAAGTTGATCCAGGGAAAATCCTATTGCCTCTCGGGGGATCAGGAAGGAATATTTTCCCCTGCTGTAGCAAATTGGAGCATGCTTTGCTGGGGTTTTTTGCCTTCCTCTGGATCAACTGTGGGTGTAGGTTTGTGTATATGGGATTGTATTTTTCTTTTTTTTTGGTTGAACTTGATGGACTTGTTTTATCAACCTGACTAACTATGCAACTATGTAACAATTGCTGTCACCACTAATTGATTAGTTGTTCCCCAATCTGCAGACATACCTCTAGCGCCACCATGTGTTTTTCTATGTTACAAGATGGGCAGAAGACCCTCTAGTCGTCACATTCCTCAGAGGTGTGTTGAAGATCAGTCCACCTATTAGGCACTCATTTTCTAAACTGGATCTTTCCTTAATACTAGAAGTTTTAACCAATAAACCTTTTGCCCCTGTAGAACACACATCAATATGGAATTCAACACGGAAGGTGGCTTTTCTTCTGACCATTACATCTGGCAGAAGAATTTTGGAGCTGCATTCATTGGGGATAGATGACAGCCACATCTCCTTTTTCCTCAGACAGGGTAGAACTTCGCCCTCTTCTGGGATTTACCCCTAATGTTACCACTCAAAGTCAACTAATGGAGCCATGGGCATTACCAGTTTTTATAGACTCTGAATCAGATTCTTGCCACGAACTAGACATATCCAGAGTCCTCAAAGCCTACTTAGAAGCTACAAAAAAATTCAGAAACTCTGAAAGTTTATTTGTCTTTCCATGGGGTTAAAACAGAGGGAAGGAAGCTTCCAGTAGGAACTTGGCATCCTGGGTTGTCAGATTAATCCAGAGGGCCTACAGGGTGAAGAAGATGGAACCTCCATCCCAGGAGAATGCTCATTCAACTAGGGCAGTTTCAACCTCATGGACAGCGAGGGCAAACGTTTCCTTGGAAACAGTCTGCAAGGCTGCCACTTGGTCTTCTCGTCACACATTTCTGAGGCACTAGGGGGGCTATGGGGGTTATTTACAAAAGGCAAATCCACTTTGCACTACAAATGCACTTGTAAGTTTAGTCGCTGTAGATTGGAGAGGGACATGCAAGGAAAATAAAATACAGCATTGTAGCTTGCACATGATTGGATGATAAAATCAGCAGAGCTTCCCCTCATTTCAGATCTTTCCCTCAGATCTACAGCGACCCCACTTCCATGTCCAAAGTGGATTTGCCTTTCGTAAATAACCCCCACAGTCTTTAATTTATGATATTAGCTGGTCCTGAGGGAGGAGTCAAGGTGGAGCTCTATCATTGGTATGCTGCCATGGATTGGCACTATGAAAGGAAAATTACAGTAAGTATGATATAATTTTCTGTTATTTAGGTTTTAGATAGTGAACAGGGATTAGAACACTTGTCAGCTTTTATTGCTGTCTGTGTCGTCGCTAAGGAGATTCACCCTCTCTATTTGTCCTGTTTACCATTATCATTGAAAGTGAAAGTAAAAGAAAACCCCAAATTTTGGGTTGTCCTCAGAAAAGTAATAGAGGGGAAATCTTCCAATGATGATACTAGTTCCAGGGACCTATGGGTCCCCCTAGAAATTCCCTTTATTTCAAGATATTTCCTCTCACTTCCTGTTTGGCTATGGGACAGGAAGTGAAGGCAAATCCCTGCAATGGTACACAGATGGCGAAAAAAAACCTGACCGGGGTTATAACCCTTCCTTGCTCCATCCAAAATTTAAAAAAAAGTTTTGCCTATAGTTCTACTTTAAAGTGATTGTAAGTTTTTTAGTTTTTTTAAACAACAGTGCTGACATATAGTCACACACATAGGTTGGACTAGATGGACTTGTGTCTTTTTTCGACCTCGCCTACTATGCAACTATGTAACATATCATACTTGCCTCCACTGTGCAGCTCGTTTTGCACATAGTGGCCCCGAACCTCGTCTTCTGGGGTCCCCGGCAGCTCCTCCCCGCATCACATAACCCCCTAGGAGAAGCACTCTCCCGGGGGGGTTACCTTGCAGGCGTGTTCCCGAGTCCAGCATTTGCGTCCATAGACATGAATGCCGGACTCGGCCCCGCCCCCCGGAGCCTGCGTCATTGGATTTGATTGACATCAGCGGGAGCCAATGGCTGCGTTGATATCAATCTATCTAAACAAGAGCTGGGACCCCATGGAGAGAGGGAGAGCGCGTCCCTCCGACAGAAATACGAGGTTCAGGTAAGTAAAGGGAGGTCTGGGGGGCTGCATAGGATGGTTTAAGGTGAAAAAACACTATGGTTTACAACCCCTTTAAGTGTATTGCAGTTGAATTCAATCATAAAAACTGGGATTTGTTCTATAATCTGTCACACCTACACCAGTTCTCTAGTTCTCTACTTCAGCCTTTCTTAACCAGGGTGCTGCCAGAGGTCCTCAGGTGTGCCGTGGGATCATGGTAGAGAAGGGCTGTCAGATGAACCTGATCTCCTGCTGAACTGTACATCGGCACTGTGAGGGAGCTCCGTCAGCCTCAGCAAAGTGAACGTAAAGAAAGGGGGCGTGTGCTGTGCTCTCTGCTTCCCCCTACAGTGCAGTACCCGGTGTTCTATCGAGAAATGCCCTCTGTTGAAAAATGCCTCAGCTTGGTCTACGCATGCGCAGTACCCAACATCACTCCAGCTGATATGTTGATCAGCTGGCGTAATGTCAAAACAGCGCATCCGCAGATCATCAGAGGCAGTACCTGACAATCTGCTAAGCACGGAGAGAGAATGAAATTGTCAGATTCTGCCTTGCTGTTGTGGGGGGGTTTTGGCTGTATTAAATAGCGCATTTTCTGTCTGTTGCACAGCGGCTTGAGAGTGTTAAACGTTGGGTTTTGGCTGTGTCTAAGGGCAGGTTAAAACACACACAAAACCTGCCCTTCAACACACCCACAACTCGCCCCGCAATAGCGAGGCAGAATCTGACAATTACATTCTCCCTCAGCGCTTAGCAGATCGTTGCATGCTGCCTCCGACAATCTGCGCACGCATCACGTTGACGTCATGCCAGCTGATCAACATATCAGCTGGAGTGACGCTGCGTACTTCGACAGAGGGCATTTCTCGATAGAACACCGGCTGTGTGAGGACAGACACTATACTAGAACTTTTTAAAGGGCTTTATACATGTGTCTATGTGTGTGTGCACACATGTGTGTGCAGTGGCATACTGACTGGGGGGGTCCGTCCTGGGGGCCACACACTGGGGGGTGTCACGTGGCACCCCCGTCCTCCCCTGTATGAAACAGTGACAGCGGGGTGGGCTTGGCAGCACAACGCCGATGTGACAGGCTTGACAGCGCAGGCAGAGCCCAGCTGCCCAACTGTCTCTCTCTCTCTCTCATAAAGCAGGGGAAGGAGAGGTAGTGAGACAGTGGGGAAGCGCTGAATAGAGGACAGGAAATGCTGGAGGAGTTAACTAGAAGGTGATTGGTTGCCAGGTGGTTCTAGCAACCAATCATTATCTTATGAATACGAAAGTGCAGAGTAAGGTAAGAACGGACAGTGCTATGAAACATGCAGGGGGTCCAGAGCTGTGGGGGCTGTGTAATGTGCAGGGGGTCCAGAGCTGTGGGGGGGTGTGTAATGTGCAGGGGGTCCAGGGCTGTGAGGGGGGCTGTGTAATGTGCAGGGGGTCCAGAGCTACGGGGTGGGGGCTGTGTAATGTAAAGGGGTCCAGAGGTGCAGGGTGCTGTGTAATGTAAAGGGGTCCAGAGGTGCAGGGTGCTGTGTAATGTAAAGGGGTCCAGAGGTGCAGGGTGCTGTGTAATGTAAAGGAGTCCAGAGCTGCAGGGGCGGGGGCTTTGTAATGTGCAGGGGTCCAGAGCTGCAGGGGGGCTATGTAATGTTGTAAAGTAAGGTGACCAGATTTTTAAAATGAAATCTGGGGACATATTTTTTTTTTTCTTTGCCCGTCTTCCGCTGCCGCCGCCCGCCTCACAGCCTGTCAAGTCTAAAGCCCCATACACATTATCAGATTTTCTGCTGATTTTTTCCTTCAGATTTACCAAAACCATATAATATGAGACCAAACCTTAGGAGTTTCAATTTGTATGCAATTAGGCAGGCCCTTGCACTACATGGTTTTGGTATATCTGAAGACAAAAATCAGCAGAAAATCTGATAGTGTGTATAGGGCTTTACTCTTCGAGCCCCGGCTACTACTCGGTGGGGAGCAGAGGAAGATCGCCTCACCAGGGAAGGCAAGGAGATAAGCAGGCAGGTGGCTGGCTGGGACTTGAGCCAAGGCAGAAGAACATGCGAGTGGAGCTGAATGGGCATGTGCCCAAAACTGAAGAAATAGTCCCTCCGCTCCGACCAGCACATGATTATCAGAAAGGGGCACAGATAATGGAAAAAAATAAACCCCCATAAGCTAGTAGGAGCGGCAGAGGAGGGGAGTGCAATTCAGATTTTTTCTTTTTATTCTGCACGGGCTGTGTTTTAAATTGCCCCAGCCCCTGTTCAAATCCAATCCGGGGACAAAACTGGGGACAGACTTGGTCCGGGGACAGTGTCCTCAATCCGGGGACTGTCCCCAGAAACCGGGGATGTCTGGTCACCCTAATGTAAAGGGGTCCAGTTGTGGAGAGGGTACACATATGTGTCTGTATGTGTGTACTTGTGTGTGTCTGTACATGTGTGTCTGTATGTGTGCGTGTACATGTATCTGTTTGTGTGTGTGTGTGTGCATGAGTTTGTCTGTGTGTGTGCATGTGTCTGCATGTGTTTGTATGTGTGTGTGTGTGTGTGTGTGTGTGTATGTATGTTACTTTTTTCCTGACCCCCCCCTATTCCTGTACCATCATAACTGCTTTTTTTTAGGGCTTTTTTGTGATAGCAGCAAGGACTGCTGCTCCTCTGAAAAGCAATCAATGCTCAGATCGTTTTTCAGAGGCATTTGGCAGGCGGTAAAGCGGTAATATGTTGCCTCCTCCCACCCTCTTTTTGGACACTGGGAGCCTGAATTACAGCGGCAGGGGGTGTTCTTGAAGCACCTGATTAGAGCCACAGGCTTCAAAAAAGGTGAACTGCGAGCGCAGAGCATTGTGCTTGCAGTTCACCCAGGGGTGTTAAAACAGCGGATGAATATTCACTTTCCTAACACTGAACCGCCTCCCTGCCAATCAGGTGCGTGGGTCTGTTACCCGTCACCTGATTGGCTGAAAGGACAGGCGCTGCGATTGGACGCCTATCAGGAAGAGGGGAGGAGACGCATGGAGGACACAGGAGCCGCTGTCTGACCCGCTGCAAGGTCCCACCGCTTGCCGCCGTCACCTGCATTCCTGACCCGCCACAGAAACAGGGTAAGTGCCAGGCAGATGGCAAGCAGGCGGGGGTCACAGTGGCAGCGTTTGATGGGGCGCAGTGGCAGCGTTTGATGGGGCACAATGGCTACGTTTGATGGGGTACAGTAAGGCTGCAATTGATGTTTTTTTTTTTTTCTGAATTTTTCAGTTTGTTTGCACACCCAAAAATTTTGAGCCACTGCCGCAAATGCGTGCAATGCACACATTTATGGGGTGGTTGCAGTACAGCCCCATTTACCCTGGGATATACCTCCAGCTGTTGCCACAGCATGTGTACACCCCCAGCCGCTGCCTCTGCAGTTGGGGGTGGTAAAAACAGCTCAACCATGTGGTTTTAGCACCCATCCAACCTGACATGTGAACAAGCCCTTGGTGGACATGTGGATGAGTGCAGGGCAGCCTATTCATTTCAAGTGGCTTCACTACCTGCAGAAATGCCTACCTACACCAAAAGCGCCCCATGTTTGCCAATGTGTGGGGTACTATGAAGAAATGAGCAGAGCATTTGTCTGTGTGTCAGGAACGAGCGTGATTTTGCGCATGTTCCACGACACATATTAACATGAAACCAAGCCTTAGACAGGGGTGCCTCATGACTAAAAATGCTTTTCAAGGGCGCCCCGACTGGAAAAAGTTTGAGAAACACTGCTCTACCTAAAATACTTTACTGTCAAATTATCAATTGCAGTATTACCCATCACATCTAAAGGTACATACAGATTGAGATGGCCGCTTCTAATTGGCTTGTGCCGTGGCAAGTCTCATCCGTTTCTGATACGATTTACGTTTACAATCTTTTTACGTTTGACGTTTCACTACTCATATCAGTAGCCTGACACGTTTTCAGGTTCAAAGGCCTGAGTTTACGTTGTTAATTTGCCCGATGCGCCTCAGGTAACTTGTAAAGTTCACGAGACTGACACGTTTTCAGTCCCGCACAAACGTTTTTCGTCATTTCACAGTCACTGTTGGAAAAAAAAAAGAGGTGGGGTATCCGGTTGGTCAAAGGAAGGTGATGGGTACGGTTAATTTACATTCCTTGGCTTATGTCAGTATTGTTCTCGGTTTATGCAGGTCATGTCACAAGCAGCGGACACTGAGGACTTTGCATCCATCCCTCCTTCTCCGGCTAGGGGTTCAGAACACGGTAGTACGCCCTCCCTAAGAACCTGGACCATCCCAAGACTCATGGCAGAGCTACAGCACAGGGGTATTTTGTACCCTGCTTTGGCGCGCAAAGCTTAGCTGTTCAGGTAGCTATTCCCATGTGCTCCAGGCTCTAGTGCGGAGCAAGTTACCCTTCGGACTGTTGCCTCACCCCTCTCACAAATTCACGCTACCCTGAGTTCCCTGGCAACTTCCTGCCAGGAATTGCGTGTCAGGGTTGAGGTGTTGGAGAGTCAGCCGAATCTAGCTCCAGGAGCTTCTACATTCCAGGGGTGTCAGCAGGTTCAGGGACCCCCTTGGTACTAAGCCATGTACCTTTAGGCCCAGGTAATAGCATGAGTGCTCCTTCCATTACCCACATTTTATTCCTGGGAACATCAAAAAAGAAATTTTGGAGGGCAAAGATGTTAATTTGGCATTCCTGTTAATAGCTGCCCATGATGTAGCCGATAATAGATCGTACGCTTGCGGTGATGTTTCGGTGGTAGTAAAGACCAGGGATCATAGGCTCAATTGCAAGCTCTCCATCCCAGAGTTTGTCCTGGCTTTTAGTTTGTTCAGAGACATCATTTGCTCTATGAGTCAATTCAGGAGGGAAGAGCTGGACCTTTACCTTTATACAGTGGTAGAGTTATGTCAGAAGTATGGGGGATCGAATTTTTACGATTATCATCATTCATTTTCTGCCAAGGCCGCAGCCTGTTTTGCGCAATACCAAGTGGTAACGGTCTGGAGTAATATAGACACGGAATTGTTTTTCCGGCATTTCGCTGGGCTTAGGTCACCAGTTTGCGTGACTTGCCATTCATCCACTCACATCGCTTACTGGTGCCCCAATTCAGAACTTTCCATGCTACCAGGTACATCCAGGGCTTCAGGTATTTTACTCCCGACCTCAGTCCAACCTGCACCTTTTGACAAATTAGGCCGGCCCATTCTTTTTTTAGGTAAATCTCAGATTTGTAACAATTTCAACCTTAGTACGTGCAACTATAGTCAGTGCAGTTTTTTACATATCTGTACCGGTTTACCGGTTGTTTCAGGGCTTACCCTAAGTCGGCCTGTTCACTGAGACAGAACAAGACCATGTGGCTAAGCCACATTAATATGCCTTTTTTACAGGCTTGTTTAGCCACCCATCCCTCACCTTTGTTGAGTAAATTTTTGGTAGAAGGTTTCACAGAAGTGTTCCATACTGGGTTTGTTTCTTTGTCTCTAGGGACTTTTAAGTGTCAGAATCTGAGGTCATCCACAGACGTGGAGGCGGTGGATTTGTTGCTTCAGTCTGAACTCGAGAAGGGCTTTGTCATCAGTCCTATTTCAACACCGCCCTTCTGGGTTTGGAGGATCAACCCCCTGGGTCTTGTCAAAGGGAAGTTTTCTAATAAATTACGGTTAATTTACAACTTGTCAGCCCCTCATTGTTCGCATGTACCTAGCCTTAACTATCTGATTTAATCGGAGGAGTTCTCACTTAAGTATGCATCAGTGGATCAGGCGATATAACGTATCATTGGGATGGGTGAGGGCACTTGGCTGTCCAAAGCTGACATAGCAAAAAAAAACACTAAAACAAATAAACTGGCGCTCAGAGGCTATAAGGCAAATGACTATAAAAGTTAATGAAATTATAAAGTCTAAAAGCTGGATCAATCATGGTATAATCAGGACGGTGTTGGAAGTCTTGGACAGGAGCCAGGTAACAGTCTATGAAGCAAGAGAGGATCCCTGGAGGATAAGTCATAGGTAAAACAAAACACCGGAATAAAACTTTTCTTTTCTTGTAGGAATTTGTGTGGCCAGATTCACGAAAGGCAGCTCTTCTTGTTGAGAGAAGTCAAACTCAGATCCATCCAGGTAAAAAAGAGAGAGAGGAGCGCCACTAAGTAAAATCACTTATTCACCAATATAAAAACAAAGTATCAACTTACATTTAGGAGCGGTATATAGAACAGACAGATGTGATTCCTGATAGAAGAGGGGGAAGTACCCCGCCAGACTGCGTCGTGTTTGGAGGCATCCCCGGGGAATCACTGACTGTTCCTTTCCCCCTCTTCTATCAGGAATCACATCTGTCTGTTCTATATACCGCTCCTAAATGTAAGTTGATACTTTGTTTTTATATTGGTGAATAAATGATTTTACTTAGTGGCACTCCTCTCTCTCTTTTTTAAAGCTGACATAGCGAACGCTTTTAAACTTCTTCAGATTCTGCCATCACTCTGGCAGTGGCATGGAGTTAAGTGGAAGGGGTTTTATTATTTTGCCACCAAACTTACCTTTGGCTCTAAAAGTAGCCCTTGGCTGTTTGATTCTTTCGCACAAGAACTCAGCTGGATCCTTACACACAGAGAAAATTGTCAGGAAGTTATCCACTATTTAGATGATTTTCTCCTCATTGAGAGTTGTAAACAGGCCCCCGCTGACTTACAGAAACTGAAGTCAGTTTTCTCGGCACTCGACATCCCACTGGTAGTTAAGAAAATGGAAGGCCCAGTTACTAATCTTACGTTCCTGGGAATCACGCTTGATACTCAGTCCATGCAGGCCAGTCTTCCTACAGACAAGTTAGTAAGGATCAGAGATCGTATACATGCATTTACGGTCTCCCAAGTCTGTACCAGGGTTGAGTTACAGTCTCTGCTGGGTATGCTAAATTTTGTGATGAGAATCATTCCCCAGGGGAGGGCTTTCATTTCTAGGTTATTGGCTTTGTTACCCTCAGTTCCCGACTCTGATTCTCATGTTAAACTAGATCCTTCAGCTTTATCGGATTTACACATGTGGGATGAGTTCCTCCACCATTGAAATGGTGTCACCATGTTTATCCCCGCAGAGTCAGGGTTTTTCCCTCAAGCCTCAACAGATGAAGCAGGCACAAAAGGCTATGCGGCTATTTTTGACTCACACTGGCTGGCGGGGCCTTGGCCGGATGAGGTTTTGACTATTCCAGGGTTTACAGAGACGTCAGCTTTGTTCGAAATCGACCCCATTGTTGCGGCAGCACAGGTGTGGGGGCATTTGTGGGCAGGTCAGACTGTGTTTTTTTCCACGGATAATCAGGCTACATCAGAAATTATCAATAAAGGCAGATCCAGAGCTTTACTAATCATGTGTTTTGTACGTAGGCTTATTTGGCTGTCCCTCCAATTTAACTTCCACATACACTGCAGGTTCATCAATGGTGTAGAAAATATAGCTGCGGATGCTTTGTCCCGTTTTAACTACCCACTGTTTTTCCGGCAGGTCGCAGACGCTTACGCCATGCCATCCCCACATTTCCTTCAACTAATGATGGACTAGATACCCATTGGGCTGACACGGCAGCCTTCATCGACAAATCATTGTCTGTGAACACCAGGAAGGCTTATGTCACAGCCTGGAATGTTTTCCAGGCCTTCCAGTCACGGTATCCTAGGGTTGATGGCTACAGCATTTAGTATCTACTGGCTTTCAGTGCCTTTTGCCGCTCTCAGCTTAAACTGGCCCACAGCACCATCAGAACTTTTCTGGTGGGTATACAGCACTTTTTGTCTTTACAGGATCCCAATAGGCCATCTATATTTTCAGCACACCCCATTAAGGCTATCCTTAAAGGAATTCAGAAGAGTAGCCCTCCTACTGTGGTTAGCAGACTTCCCATCACGGGACCCATATTTCGGGACATGTCCGATCTACTCACCAGGTCTCCTTTTGGGGTTGCTACCTAGCTTGGTGCTTAAGGCAGCCAGGTATCTGGCTTTTTATGATTTCCTGAGGCCTGGGGAGTTTACACGTACTGGGACAGGGTCCCGTATACTTTTGGTCAATCAGCTAGTCAGGTACCCCGACCACTACCGGTTGCGTCTGCACTGTTGCCTTTCCCTAGTGCTCCCCTCTCTACAGCTCAGTTCATGTAACATTGCCACATCCTACTGTCTTATTTGGGTTTGGACCCCAAAGCATATTCTGGCCATTCTTTCAGAATAGGAGCAGTTTCCGCTGCTTCTCACCAAGGGGTCCCTGTTCATGTGATTAAAAAATTAGGCAGGTGGAATTCATCATGCTTCTCCAGATACATCCTGGATCCACTGATTAAGATGTCACAAGCTTTTGCTAATATGACTGATTAAATGTTACATTAAGAGCCCTTTCACAGTGGAGGCGTTTTTCAGGCTCTACAGCGCTAAAAATAGCACCTGAAAAAAGCCTCAGCTGCAAACCTGGGTGCTTTCACACAGGGCGTTGCGCTGGCAGGGTGTCACAAAAAGTCCTGCCAGCAGCTTCTTTGCAGCGGTGTAGGAGCGGTGAATACACCGCTCTTGCCCCTTGCTCATTGAAAACAATGGGGCAGCGCTGCCATACCGCCGGCAAAGCGCCGCTGCAGCGGCGTTTTGCGGGCGGATTTATCCCCTTTTTCAGCCAATAGCAGGGGTTAAAACCACCCCACTAGTGGCCAAATAGCGCCGCTAAAATGACGGTAAAGCAGCGCTAAATATTTAGCACCACTTTACCGCTGACGCCCAGGGTGGCTCAGTGTGAAAGGGGTCTTAGTTTTCAATAAATCTGTTAATAGCTTCATCCTACTATCTTTATTTTTGCCCCCTTTTAGGCATACTGACCACGTGACCATGGCACACCCCAGGTCAATTCTCAGTTTCTCCTTCCTTTTCTAAAACAATCCATTAGAAGACTCCGAGTACAAGTGTAAGGTTGACCGCAAGTCAGCCTGTGTTTGTAGGAGAAGTCAGGCTGCATAAAGCCTGCCCTCCGTTCCTCCTCTCCTGTCGACGCTTGCTCACGTGTCCCACCCATTCCCTTTCTTTCTTTTATTTTCACTTCCATTTAAACTCATACTTGGGTGTGCCCCCTTTTAGACATACTGACCACGTGACCACGGCACACCCCAGGTCAATTCTCAGTTTCCCCTTCCTTTTCTAAAACAATCCATTAGAAGACTGATATGGAATTTAAACACGGAAGGTGGCTTTTCTTCTGACCATTACATCTGGCAGAAGAATTTGAAAAGTGGGTATTACCAGATACCCATGCACCCTGACGATAGGCATTCATAGGCATTCATTTGCCCATTGGTATTCTATGAGTTCAAAAGGATGCCTCAGGGATTGTCAGGAGCCCCAGCCACATTCCAGCAGTTGATGGAGCGAACGGTGGGAGACATGAATTTGACCAAGGTCCTGGTTTACTTGGATGACTTCATTGTCTTTGGACGAACCTTAGAAGAACATGAAGCAAGGCTTGAGAAGGTCTTCACAAGACTTCAAGAGGAAGGACTGAAACTGTTTATGGAGAAATATCAATTCTACAGGACTTCAGTCATCTACTTAGCCCATGTTGTCTCTGCAAAGTGCATCGCCACAGACGTGAAGAAAGTGGAGTGGTCCCTACCTTGCCTTGGCCGATGACTGTAACAGAGTTGAGATCCTTCCTTGGATTTTGCTCCTATTATCCGAGATTTGTGGTGAACTTCGCAAAGAGTGCCTGACCACTCAACGAGTTGCTTCATGTTGAGACGGAAGATGAGGAAGGTAGGCCAAGTACCATGAGACATGGGGCTCGGAAGGCAAGGGATTCAATACAAGAACAATGGACTCCTTCATGCGAAGAAGCTTTTCGGTGTCTCAAGAGAAATCTCCCTAAAGCACCCGTTCTGGCTTATGCAGACCCGGCTAAGCCTTATGACTTGTGGATGTAAGTCGAGGGGTGTTAGGCTGAATCCTGTACCAAAAACAGGATGGTGGACTTAAACCAGTAGCCTATGGGAGCCGCAGTTTAACCCTATTCAAGAAGAACTACTAGGTGCACAAGTTGGAGTTTTTAGCCTTAAAAATGGGCTGTGGTAGACAAATTGAGAGTTTATCTATATGGGACCACATTTGTGGTGAAGACGGATAACAATCCCCTGACATACTAATCTTAGCTAAGCTGGATGCCACGGGATACAGATGGCTGGAAGCCTTATCGGGTTTTCATTTTAGCCTGAAGAATCTACCTGGGGCTGGTAATAGAGAAGCCGATGCTTTGTCCTGATGACCTCACAGAACAGTTCACGAGCCGGAAGACTGGACTGTGACGGTTGAAAGTGTGCAAGCTTTGTGTCAGGGCACTGCCCAGAGACTGAAAGGGGCCTTCGTAGTCAAGTCCATAGGAGCCCACTCTTCGGGGATACCAAGGTGTTACTGCGACTTGACACAAGTGAGAAGTGGGGAGCTTCCTCAGTTAACCAAGAAAGACTTGACAATGGACCAGAGTAAGGATTTGTTATACTACCTGGCTATGGAAGCGTTAACCAAACAAAATCTGAGTTTATTGCTGAAGAGTGCCATCGTAGGTTCCAAGATAGTACACGCGGAATGGAACTGACTACATCTAAGGGATGGACTATTATACAGGAGAGGCACTTCTGAGGACTCAGAAGAAAAGTTGCAGTTATTCCTCCCAGAGAAACACCAGCTAGCTGTGCTGGGGGCATTACATGATGAACAAGGGCACTTAGGCCCAGATAGGAGACAGATCAGAGACAGGTTCTATTGGCCTAATATGAGAGCAGAGGTAAAAAGCTACTGTAGCGGTTCCCCCATAGGGGCTGCTGAGAATTGTGGTATGTCGGTCACCCAGCCCAGTCCTGCATTCACTCTCAGGCACTCCAAGACATAAAGCAGTCAGTGAACTTTGTTTTTTTTTGTTTTATTGAGGGGTATAACTTGGATGGGGATGGGAACTATGGGATTCCCAGCATAGATCAATATAACAACAATTGGTTTTGGGACAACTATGTACACTTCCTCAGCTTCCTCTTGCACAAACTTGATTGAAGCGCATCACTTCTCACTCCACAAGCACATCACTTGCTGCAGACTGTTACTCCTAGTCACCTCCAGCACTTTACTTGATTCCCCAGGAACACCTAGCACGAATTGTTGGTTAGGCCTGATACTGACTCAGCCAGGCCTCAGCAAATGCCCTTTGTAGGATGGAACCGTGGGCCCCAATGGTGTAGCAGAAAAGTCCTTGTGCTAGCTGCCCTACTATGGCTACTGATCCCAGTTAGCCCTCTTCAGGCCCTGCCAGCCCTCCCGGCTGCAGCTGCCTCTTTCCACCGCCCCTTCCAGCACAGTCCACACTTCTGGTTCTGCACCCATCTCAGACTGCAAACTCCCAGTCCTCTCAGGCATGCCTCCCTAGTCCTCCTGATTGTGCCTCACTCACCAGCCCTCCTGGCTGCGACCAGTTGTCCTCCCTGGAGTCTTTTTGCAGTGCTCTCTCCTGCTGTCTTCTCTTTGCTCTCTCTTGTGCCTCCGGTCCAGGACCTCTTCATGTGTCCCTGAAGGTGGTCCCAACTGCACTCGAGTCCATGCCCAAGGTCACCTACCTCCCCCACAGACTGAAGAGCTCCCTCAAAGGCCACCGAAAGCCTCCATACTCTCACTCCAGCTCTTCCACCCGACAACTCCCCCCCAGCTGGGCTGACCCTGGGTATTTAAGGAGGCCTGCCCCCTGCCAATCCAGGTTGGGGATTGGTCAGGGCTCCCTAAAACACCCTAGGCAGTTCCACCTCTCCTCTTCACTTTACAGATCTTTCCAGCAAACTCTGGAAAGAAGAGGGAGGTCTCAGTGATGCTGCCTGATACCCTGAGCCACTCCCAGCCCAGATCAAAACAAACAGGCCTGCCTAAATTTACATGCCCTCCAAAAAATCCTAACTCTAGCACCTATCTACCTAGAGGGTGCTACACTACTGTCACTCTTGTCTACCGTATATCCAAGGAAAGACGTTCCCCTTGAAAGCTGCACCCATGAAACATCTGCAAAGTCAAGGGCCCATGGAGTTGGTTTGCATTGACTTTCTGTGCCTGGAGCCTGATGCAAGTGGAAGAAGCAATTTTTTTGAACTTAATAGATCAGTGTCAGGGCTGGCCTCAGCCCTTCCTTCTCTAACCTGGCCGCTCAGCTGTCGGTTAATTGCCAGTTCCTATCTCTCCACAGTGACTCACCTGTTGATAATATCCTGCTCATCAGTCCTGCTTACTTAAGCCGTCCAGCCCAGATCTTCTCTGCCTTCGCCTTGGTCAACATCACAGAGACTCTCTCCAGCGTGCCTGTTAAAGACTTGCTTGGCTGATGTCCCTTCTGTTTCCAGATCCTGCTTGCTGTTCAACTACACTGAATCTCTGGTTTCCTGATATCCTGGCCTGTTCTGAAGTATGCTGATGCCTAGTGCCCTGACGTCCTGGCTTGTCTGACTATCCGTTCCGGTTACCAAACTTTGGCTATGTTTTGACTACGTTTGTTCTATTTACTTTTATTATTATTGTTAAACAAGTGTGATTTAACTGTACTTCTGTCTCTGTCTGATTCATGGTTTCTGACAGTAGGCAAAGGCCATGAATTCAGAAGATGCAGTCAATCCACTTGTTGGTAATATTTTTTCCAGGTTGGATGAGCAGGATCACCATATGGATCAGTTTGCCTTAGCGTTACAGATGCTCCTGAATCGCACGGCTCACCTGGAATCTCCCACTGTGGCTCTGGTACAACCTGTGTGGCAGGCCATCCCTGCTGCTGCTCCAGTCTCTGTGCAGGCACCCGCCTACAGTATTACCTCTATAGGAGGTATGTCTGGTTCCGCTCCGCTTCCGCAGCGATTTGGGGGCGATCCAGTTCAATGCAGAGGGTTTCTCAATCAGGTTGACATACACATTGAGATGCTGCCCCAGGCATTTCCCACAGAGAGAAGCAAAGTAGGTTTCGTGATATCTTTGCTTTCTGAGAGAGCCTTGGCCAGGGCAAACCCTCTAAAGAGATGAAAAAACCTGTTGTCCTGAGTTACCCAGAGTTTGTGGCTTCTTTTAAAAGGGTATTTGACGTTCCCGCACGCTCCACTTCTGCTGCCAAAAGCCTCATGTCCATCAAACAGGGTACGAGAACTGTTGCCCATTACGCTACTTACTTCCGTACTCTGGCAGCAGAGGATGCGTGGAACAATGAGGCCCTCGTGGCTGCTTTTTCTCATGTTCTTTTGGATAACATCAAAGATGAGATAGCAGCCCGAGACATACCCACTGAGCTGGAGAAGTTGATCTTGTTTGCCATTCTTATTGACTCCAGACTCCGAGAGAGACCTTCCTTTAAAGAGTGCTTACGGAAGCCTCCTGTACCTTTTGGCTCTGAGCTTTGCAGTCCCACCCTTGCCTCCCTCACTGTAAGGTACCTGTGATAGGTAGTGTCCGAAGTGGAGCTTGTGTGCTGAGGATTCAGGCGAAAACTTAGTCAGGCAGATCAGGACGGCAACAGATCAGGCAAAGCGGTACAGGATTGAAATCCAAAGATTGGTCAGGCAGGCAAAGGTCATACATGAGCTGGCGGTGAAGTACAAAATCAACAGGCTAGAGAGTAGTCAGGAATTCAGGCATATATAGTTATATAGTAGGTGAGGTTGATAAAAGACACAAGTCCGTCAAGTCCAACCTATGTGTGTGATTATGTGTCAGTATTACATTATATATCCCTGTATGTTGCAGTCATTCAGGTGCTTATCTAATAGTATCTTGAAGCTATCGATGCTCCCCGCTGAGACCACCACCTGTGGAAGGGAATTCCACATCCTTGCCAATCTTACAGTAAAGAACCCTCTACGTAGTTTAAGGTTAAACCTTTCTTCTTCTAATTTTAATGAGTGGCCGCGAGTCTTGTTAAACTCTCTTCTGCGAAAAAGTTTTATTTCTATTGTAGGGTCACCAGTACGGTATTTGTATATCGAAATCATATCCCCTCTCAAGCGTCTCTGCTCCAGAGAGAATAAGTTCAGCGCTTGCAACCTTTCCTCATAATTAAGATGCTCCAGACCCTTTATTAGCTTTGTTGCCCTTCTTTGTACTCGCTCCATTTCCAGTACATCCTTCCTGAGGACTGGTGCCCAGAACTGGACAGCATACTCCAGGTGCGGCCGGAGAAGAGTCTGGTAGAGTGGGAGAATTATCGTTTTATCTCTGGAGTTGATCCCCTTTTTTAATGCATGCCAATATTCTGTTTGCTTTGTTAGCAGCAGCTTGGCATTGCATGCCACTGCTGAGCCTATCATCTACTAGGACCCCCAGGTCCTTTTCCATTCTAGATTCCCCCAGAGGTTCTCCCCCCAGTGTATAGATTGCATTCATATTTTTGCCACCCAAATGCATTATTTTACATTTTTCTACATTGAACCTCATTTGCCATGTAGTTGCCCACCCCATTAATTTGTTCAGATCTTTTTGCAAGGTTTCCACATCCTGCGGAGAAGTTATTGCCCTGCTTAGCTTAGTATCGTCTGCAAATACAGAGATTGAACTGTTTATCCCATCCTCCAGGTCGTTTACGAACAAATTAAATAGGATTGGTTACCCACCCCTGACCATTCCGAGTACTCCCCATTTATCACCACCCTCTGAACTCGCCCTTGTAGCCAGTTTTCAATCCATGTACTCACCCTATGGTCCATGCCAATGGACCTTATTTTGTACAGTAAACGTTTATGGGGAACTGTGTCAAATGCTTTTGCAAAATCCAGATACACCATGTCTACGGGCCTTCCTTTATCTAGATGGCAACTCACCTCCTCATAGAAGGTTAGCAGATTGGTTTGGCAAAGGCAGAAGTTCAAATATGGTATTCAGAGTCAAAAAGCAGTCAAAACACCCAGGAAGCTAGTCCAAACAAATGGGCACTGAGAGATAGGAAGTGCTGCTATTTATGGGCTGCTTTGATTGTAGATTGTCCACAGCTGGCAGCAGGTGGGGCTAGTGAGTACATCAAATGCATCAAACTAAGAGAACATAGCCATAACTCCAGAGCTCCTCTGTGGCACAAGACTGCAGCTGTGGGACCAGGAACATTCAGGTTCAATATACACCCAGGTACATGACACTCACCTACTATTCCTCCTGGTACCGAGTCGGTCAGTGAAGGTGAACCCATGCACTTGGGCTTCAAACGTCTCTCTGCGGATGAGAGGAGCCCTTAGGAGGGAGAGATTGTGCCTTTATTGTGGCCAGGCAGGTCACTTTTAGAAGTCTTGTCCTACCCATCCAGGGAACGCCCGAACCTTGAGGTCCTGTCATTGACAGACCTTAGGTGGTATTATGTCATCCCCAGTTAACCAGAAGGATAAGCCCCTGATTCCGGTTACCCTTTCTTGGGCTGAGTCGTCCGTCGAGATACAGGCTCTAATCGACTCTGGGGCTGCAGGCCTGTTCATTGCTGCTGCCTTTGTATCGAAGCACTTGGTTCTGTTGCAGCAGCGTGTCACTCCACTTGCCATTGAGGCTCTTGATGGGAAATCTCTACAGCCTGCCCATGTGACTCATGAGACTGCTCCATTGTCCTGTAGGGGCTCTTCACCATGAAATTATCCAATTCCAAGTTATTTCCTCACCTAAATTTCCGCTGGTTATTAGTTATCCTTGGCTACAGAGGCACAACCCCTCTTTTGATTGGCTTTGTGCTGAGGTTCTCTCCTGGTCGCCACAATGCAGTAAGACATGCTTTCAGAAGGTGGCTAAGTTCCTGTTCACCTCTTCACTCTCCTCCTTGCCGGAGGAGTACCGCGATTTTATTGATGTCTTTGACAAAGGTCAAGCCGGTAGTTGCCTCCACACCGGTCGTATAATTGCGCAATTGACCTTCAACCTGGTGCCATACCCCCTCGTGGCCAGGTTTACCCTTTGTCGGTCTCAGAGGATAAGGCCATGGAGGAGAATGTTGCAGACACAGTTTCATCCGCAAATCCTCGTCTCCTGCAGGTGCTGGTTTTTTCTTTATGAAGAAAAGTGGTGAACTAAGACCCTGTATTGATTATAGGGGTCTCAATCGTTTCACGATTAAGAATGCTTATCTGATTCCATTGATCAAGGAGTTATTTGACTGCCTCAAAGGAGCAACGGTTTTCACGAAGCTTGACTTGAGATGGGCATACAATCTCGTGAAGATTAAGGAGGGCGTCAAATGGAAGACTGCTTTTAATACCAGAGCAGGCCATTATGAGCACCTCTCAGAGAAATTTTCAGCAGTCCTACAGTGGCCCCCACCCATGGGTATACGTCCTCTGCAACGTTTTCTTGGCTTTGCCAATTATTATCGAAAGTTTATTCGTAACTTCTCGTTTCTGGTCAAGCCCCTGACTGATATGACCAGAAAGGACGGTAATCCACAGAGTTGGTCTCCGGAGTCCATTAAGGCCTTTGAGAGTCTCAAGGCTGCCTTTGTTTCTGCTTCTGTGTTGGCACATCCTGATCCTACGTTACCTTTTATCCTTGAGGTTGATGCTTTTGAGACTGGAGTTGGTGCCCTTCTGTCTCAATGTCCTACCTCTGAGAGCGCTATGCATCCTTGTGGCTACTGTTCCAAGAAATTGTCACCTGCAGAATGCAATTACGAGATTGGAGACAGGGAGCTGTTAGCGATCATTTTAGCCCTGAAAGAATGGAGACATCTGCTCAAAGGTACCACTGTGCCGGTTCTCATTCTTACTGACCATAAGAATCTCACTTTGTCTGAGGCTAAACGCCTCTCTCCCAGCTTTTTTCTTGTCAAGTTTCAATGACAATGTCTCATTCTTACCCGGTACTAAGAATGTAAGGGCTGACGCTTTGTCGCAACAATTTTCCTCCACTTCCAAGATGGAGTCGGTGTCGGCTCCTGTGATTCCTCCTAATCGTATTCTGGCTACGGTTCGCACCAGTCTCACTTCTCCTTTGGGTGACAAAATTCTTGTCGCTCAGGTCCATGCTCCTCCTGAGAAACCTTGTGACCGCTGCTTTGTCCCTGAGAGTCTCCGTACTTCTGTGCTCCAGACCTACCATTCTCCCAAGGCTGCTGGTCACCCTGGGAAGAATCAACTCTTTTGGGCCATTTCTCAACAATTCTGGTGGCCTAGTCTATGTGCTGATGTAGCCGCCTTTGTAGCTGCTTGTTCCATGTGTGCTCAGAGTAAGACTCCACGACACTTTCAGTGGGTCTCCTACAACCCATACTTAATGGAGAGAGGCCTTGGACCCACCTGTCTATGGATTTCATTGTAGAGTTACCCAACTCCCAGGGCAACACAGTTCTCCTTATGGTGGTTGACCGGTTCTTGAAAATGTCTCATTGTATTCCACAGAAGTTGCCCACATCTAAGGAACTGGCTTCCATTTTTGCTCTGGAGATCTTTCACTTACATGGGCTACCCAAGGTGATCATCTCGGACAGGGGTAGTAAGTTTGTGTCCCAGTTCTGGCAAGCCTTTTGTGCACAGTTGGGAATGCAGCTTTCCTTCTCTTCTGCAAATCACCCGCAGTCTAATGGGGGTGCAGAACGAGCCAACCAGACCTTAGAGCACCTCGGTTTATTTGGCCTTTCCGTATTCTCCACAGGATTAACCCAGTGGTTTACGCTTTAGATCTTCCTTCTAATATGCGTATCTCAAATGTATTCCAAGTCTCCTTATTCAAACCTTTGGTCTGCAACCGCTTTACCACCTCAGTGCCATGTCCACACCCTGTACAGGTTGAGAACCATGAGGAGTATACAGTACAGTCCATTGTTGACTCCTGTAGTTTCCGTGGGCGCATATAGTGCATTGGTGCATTGGAAAGGGTACGGTCCGGAGGAACGCTTTTGGGTCTCATCCTTGGACGTACATGCCTCTGTCCTCCTCCGTGATTTCCATAAACGTTTAACCCTCAATCGTGGTGGTCCTCCGAGGGGGAGGGGTCAATGAGGAGGGGGTACTGTCAGGGCTGGGCTCAGCCCTTCCTTCTCTAAACTGGCCGCTCAGCTATCGGTAAATTGCGAGCTCCTATCTCTCCACAGTGACTCACCTGTTGATGACATCCTGCTCGTCAGTCCTGCTTACTTAAGCCGTCCAGCCCAGATCTTCTCTGCCTTCGCCTTGGTCAACATCACAGAGACTCTCTCCTGCATGCCTGTTAAAGACTTGCATGGCTGACACCCCTTCTGGTTCCAGATCCGGCTTGCTGTTCCACTACACTGAATCTCTGGTTTCCTGATATCCTGGCCTGTTCTGAAGTTACATAGTTACATAGTAGGTGAGGTCGAAAAAAGACACAAGTTCATCAAGTCCAACCTATGTGTGTAATTATATGTCAGTATTACATTGCATATCCCTGTATGTTGCGGTCATTCAGGTGCTTATCTAGTAGCTTCTTAAAACTATCGATGCCCCCCCGCTGAGACCACAACCTGTGAAATTTAATTCCACATCCTTGCCGCAGTTACAGTAAAGAACTCTCTACATATTTTAAGGTTAAACCTCTTTTCTTCTAATTTTAATGAGTGGCCAGGAATCTCGTTAAACTCCCTTCCGCGAAAAAGTTTTATCCCTATTTTGGGGTCACTAGTATGGTATTTGTATATTGAAATCATATCCCCTCTAAAGCGTCTCTTCTCCAGAGAGAATAAGTTCAGTGCTTGCAACCTTTCCTCATAACTAATATCCTCCAGACCCTTTATTAGCCACTTGCCGACCACCTCACGCAGATATACTGCGGCAGAATGGCACGGGCAGGCAGAGTAACATACCCATATGTTACTCCGTACCCATACGATCCTGTAGACGACAGCGGCTCCATGACAGATAGCTCTGACAACGGAGTTGTGGTCCCTGCCAAGGTCAGGCGTACCAGACCCCGATCTTCTTCTGCTGTTGTTGAGGTTAAAGAACCACAGGGCTCTCGTATGGAGCAGAGAAGTACTAGTTCTGGTGAACTGGCAAGCATCAGCGGTCTAGTACACCCTGGTCATAGTCAAACCAGCACTGCAGTAACACGTGGTGACGTGGCGAGTCCTATAAGTGCAGTTCAAGCTGGCGAGGTGGCAAGCACAAGTATTGTCCTGCTGCCACCAAGAAGACAAAGACAGGCCGTCGAGCCCATAGTGCCCTTCCTGCTGCATTCGCCAATCCTAACCACTTCTGCAGCACCTATGCTGCCCCCATTCACTGGCCAACCCGGAATTCAGGTGGAAACAGTTGATTTTGCAAACTCGGAACCTAGTTGCGAACTTGGAACACCCAATAAGAGGATAATATGCGACCGGTCCAAACTACGTGGCGTGTTCACCAATGCCAGGAGCCTGGTGGACAAGATGGGTGAACTAGAGATACTGTTGTACAATGAGGATTTGGATTTTGTGGGAATTTCAGAGACCTGGTTGAACAGCTCTCATGATTAGCTGGCAAACATTCAAGGGTATACCCTTTATCGCAAGGATAGAGAGGGTAAAAAAGGGGGAGGGGTATGCCTGTATATCAAGAATAATGTACAAGTGAATGTGAGAGATGACATCACTAAGGGAGCTAGGGAGGAGGTGGAATCCTTATGGGTGGAGCTCCAAAGGGATGAAGCTAAGGGGAAAATAATACTGGGAGTATGCTATAGGCCCCCTAACCTGAGGGAGGAAGGGGAGACAGATCTCCTATTACAATTTGGAGTTGCAGCAAGGATGGGAAGTGTTATCATAATGGGGGATTTTAACTATCCAGACATAGACTGGACGGAGGGAACCGCGCATTCATCTAAGGCTCGCAGGACAATTTTATGGGTCAGACGGTAGACGCACCAACTAGAAATAAAGCGTTACTGGATCTACTGATTACCAACAATACAGACCTGATCACGGATGTGGAAATACGGGGCAATTTAGGTAACAGCGATCACAGGTCAATTGGCTTCAGTATAAATCACACAAATAGGAAACATAAGGGGAATACAAATACACTGAATTTCAAAAGAGCCAACTTCCCTAAACTACAAGCCTTGCTAGAAGGCATAAATTGGGATAAAATCTTAGGAACAAAGAACACGGGGGAGAGATGAGTTTGTTTTAAGAGCATATTAAATAAGGGTATTAGCCAATGCATCCCATTGGGTAATAAATTTAAAAGAGCGAACAAAAGTCCTGGATGGCTTAACTCCAATGTAAAAATGCATATAAAAGTAAAGTAGAAGTCCTTCAAAAAATACATGGTTGAGGGATCATTATCAGCATTCAGACTTTATAAAGAATGCAACAAGAAATGTAAGGGTGCAATAAGGACAACTAAGATAGAACATGAAAGACACATAGCGGAGGAAAGCAAAAAAAAAATCCCAAGAAATTCTTTGAGTATGTAAATAGTAAAAAAGGGAGGACAGATCATATTGGCCCATAAAGAATGAGGAAGGACATCTGGTTACAAAGGATGGGGAGATGGCGAAGGTATTGAATTTATTCTTCTCCTCAGTCTTCCCGAGGGAATCGGAGGGCTTCATTAACCAAAACTGCAGTGTTTATCCTCATGACACATCACAGGAAGCACCTCCATGGTTAACAGAGGACAGAATTAAAATTAGACTTGGGAAACTTAACATTAATACATCACCGGGAGCAGATGACTTGCATCCGAGGGTACTTAGGGAACTCAGTCAAGCAATTGCCAGACCATTGTTCCTAATTTTTACTGACAGTCTACTGACTGGAATGGTACCAGCTGATTGGGAAAAAGCCAATGTAGCACCAATATTTAAAAAGGGCCCAAAATACATCCCTGGGAATTACAGAACACTTAGACTAACATCAATAGTATGTAAACTCTTGGAGGGGATGATAAGGGACTATATACAAGATTTTAGTAATGAAAACTGTATCATTAGCAGTAATCAGCATGGATTCATGAAGAATCGTTCTTGCCAAACCAATCTATTAACCTTCTATGAGGAGGTGAGTTGCCATATAGATAAAGGAAGGCCCGTAGACGTGTATCTGGATTTTGCAAAAGCATTTGACACAGTTCCCCATAAACGTTTACTGTACAAAATAAGGTCCGTTGGCATGGACCATAGGGTAAGTGCATGGATTGAAAACTGGCTACAAGGGCGAGTTCAGAGGGTGGCGATAAATGGGGAGTACTTGGAATGGTCAGGGGTGGGTAGTGGGGACCCCCAGGGTTCTGTGCTGGGACCAATCCTGTTCAATTTGTTCATAAACGACCTGGAGGATGGGGTAAGCAGTTCAATCTCTGTATTTGCGGACGATACTAAGCTAAGCTGGGCAATAACTTCTCCGCAGGATGTGGAAACCTTGCAAAAAGATCTGAACAAATGAATGGGGTGGGGAACTACATGGCAAATGAGGTTCAATGTAGAAAAATGTAAAATAATGCATTTGGGTGGCAAAAATATGAATGCAATCGATACACTGGGGGGGAGAACCTCTGGGGGAATCTAGGATGGAAAAGGACCTGGGGGTCCTAGTAGATGATAGGCTCAGCAGTGGCATGCAATGCCAAGTGGCTGCTAACAAAGCAAACAGAATATTGGCATGCATTAAAAAGGGGATTAATTCCAGAGATAAAATGATAATTCTCCCGCTCTACAAGACTCTGGTCCGGCCGCACCTAGAGTATGCTGTCCAGTTCTGGGCACCAGTCCTCAGGAAGGATGTACTGGAAATGGAGCGAGTACAAAGAAGGGCAACAAAGCTAATAAAGGGTCTGGAGGATATTAGTTACGAGGAAAGGTTGCAAGCACTGAACTTATTCTCTCTGGAGAAGAGATGCTTGAGAGGGGATATGATTTTGATATACAAATACCATACTGGTGACCCCACAATGGGCATAAAACTTTTTGGCAGAAAGGAGTTTAACAAGACTTGTGGCCACTCATTAAAATTAGAATAAAAGAGGTTTAACCTTAAACTACGTAGAGGGTTCTTTACTGTAAGAGCGGCAAGGATGTGGAATTTCCTTCCACAGGTGGTGGTCTCAGCGGGGAGCATCGATAGTTTCAAGAAAATATTAGATAAGCACCTGAACGACCGCAACATACAGGGATATACAGGGTAATACTGACATATAATCACACCCGCAACATACAGGGATATACAGGGTAATACTGACATATAATCACACGCATGGGACGGACTTGATGGACGTGTGTCTTTTTTCAACCTCACCTTCTATGTAACTATGTAAAAAATTTTTTACGTTACTTGATTTTTTTTTCGCTGTTTTTCACCGAAGATCTCTATAGATCTATTTGTGGACCAAAGTAATTTGTATGCTGGTCAATTCATTGCCGCTAATCCCCAGTCCTCCCTTGCCAGAGATTGGAAACCAATTACGGTTTTCAAATTTAAGACCTTTCTGGGCTTATCCCTCGACATGGGCATAATTAAAATGAGTATGTTGTGGTCATATTGGTCCACTGATCCAATTTACCATATGCCCGTGTTCTTTGCCTCCATGGCCAGGCCACGATATGAGCATATCTTGCGGTTCATACATTTCAACAACAATGAACTCGTGGAGATCCTGGATACGATTGGCTCTACAAAATTCGGCCCCTCGTAAACCACTTCAACCAACGATTTGCAGACTTGTTTACTCCCCATCAAGTTGTCTGCGTTGATGAGTCCCTGATTAAGTTTTCTGGCCGCTTGTCTTTCAAACAGTATCTTCCCAGCAAGCATGCCAGATACGGGGTCAAGATGTATAAGCTCTGTGACAGGGCCACAGGCTATAGATGTAGTTTCATGGTTTACGAGGGAAGAGATAGTCATGTAGAGCTGCCGAACTGCCCAGATTACATAGGGCGCGCTGGCAAGATTGTGTGGGATTGGTGTCACCCTTATTCTGAAGGGGTACCACTTGTATGTGGACAATTATTACACGAGCGTGCCACTTTTTAGTCACTTGTTTGATCATCAGATTGGCGCATGTGGCACCATGCGATCTAATCGTCGGGGCTTTCCCCAGCGGCTTGTAGCATGCGTCTTAGGCTGGGGGAGAGTGCCTGCTTGAAGTGTAATAATTTGCTCGCTGTGAAGTGGAGGGATAATAAGAATGTTTTCGTTCTTTCCTCCCTTCATGCAGACACAACGGTCCAAATTCCTTCGGCGACTGATGTTATGGAGAAACCCCTCTGTGTCCATGAATATAACCAAAATATGGGAGGGGTGGACCTCAACGATCAGTTGTTGGCACCGTACCTAGTTGCCCGTAAAGCCTGACGCTGGTACAAAAAAGTGTCTGTATACTAATTTCAATTGGCTTTGCTGAATGCTCATGTGCTATACAGAGCTTCAGGACAGACTGGATCCTTCCTTAAACTCCAGGAAGAGATCGTCAGAGCCCTTTTGTTTCCAGACGGTGCTCCACCTCACCTTCCCAATCCAAATGCAGTAAGCCGGCTGCATGAGAGGCATTTTCCGCATGTCCTCTCGAGTACCCCTACCCAACGAGCCCGCCAAAGAAGATGTCGTGTCTGTAGCAAGCGTGGATATAGGCGTGACACCCACTATTATTGTCCCTCCTTTCCTGACAATTCTGGTCTTTGCATTGGTGAATGTTTTGAACGCTACCATACACTAGTGGAGTATTAGCGTAGGGTACAGCACTGCACAGACTAGGACACACTTTCGCAGGGTCTCCGAAGATGCCATCGCATTTTGAGAGACCCAAACCTGGAACCGTTACAGTTACAAAAAAGTGTAAAAAAAAAAAAAAAAACACAAAAAAAATATATAAAATAAAAACAAAAACAAAAATAGTTTTCGTTTTATTGTTCTCTCTCTCTCTATTGTTCTGCTCTTTTTTAATGTACGAATTCTATTGTGCAATGTTTTATTGTTATTATGTTTTATCATGTTTGATTTTCAGGTATGTCATTTTTTTATACTTTACTGTTTACTGTGTTTTATTGTTAACCATTTTTTTGTTTTCAGGTATGCCATTCAGCTGCAGCGTGGATTTATTTATCATTACAGCAACAGCGTTTGCTCCCACGATACATAAAGCTGTCACTCCAGCGCTGTAGGAGGTGATTTCACCACCACAGTTAAAAAAAAAGAGCATATATGCCGAAGCATGGGGGCAGCAGGGGTGGAGGAGCGATTTGCCCCTAATTTTTGGGGCGGATGCCCCTATGCTTCAGCATATATATATTTTAGGCACAGATTGCATTTAAAAAAAAAATGTTTTATTCTTTACTATGTTTTTTTTGTATTTGCTTTGCAGGTATGGGATGTCTTACTGTTATACTGTAATGTTACTTGCTGATTTATTTATCTTGACAGCAACAGTGTTTGCTCCCACAATACATAAAGCCGTGACTCCAGCGCTGTAGGTGGTGATTTCACCACCACAGTTAAAAACAAAATGGTGCATGTATGCCCATCATTAGAAGTGGATGGATGAAGGGAGGTATTCTAATGGTGGGCATAACCACCGATCAATCTCTTTTTTCGTTCAGCCCACAGGTTGCATGAAAAAAAAAAAAAAAGATTACAATATATGCCCAAAAAGGACCAGCAACGTACTGGTATGTTGCTGGACTTTGAGTGGCTATACCAGAATGATGCTTGCGGGTTTAGGTATCATCTTGGTATCATTCTTTTCAGCCAGCGGTCGGCTTTCATGTAAAAGCAATCCTAGCAGCTAATTAGCCTCTAGACTGCTTTTACAAGCAGCGGGAGGGAATTCCCCCCCCCACCCACCGTCTTCCATGGTTTTCTCTGGCTCTCCTGTCCCAACAGGGAACCTGAGAATGCAGCTGGTGGTTCCGCCAGCTGACCATAGAGCTGATCAGAGACCAGAACGGCTCCAATCATCTCTATGGCCTAAGAAACCGGAAGCTACGAGCATTTCATGACTTTGATTTCGCTGGATATAAACAGCGCCATTGGGAAATTGGGAAAGCAGTTTATCATACCGATCTTGGTGTGGTCAGATGCTTTGAGGGCAGAGGAGAGATCAAGACCCCAATTTTTTCAAAAAAGAGGATATTTACATTCCCTGTGATAACAATAAAAATGAAAAAAAAAAAAAACATGAAAGGAACAGTTTAAAAATAAAATAAAAAATGCAAAATAAATAATTAAAAGTCCCCCCCTGCTCTCGCGCAAAGACGAACGCAAGCGTCAGTCTAGCGTCATATGTAAACAGCAATTGCACCATGCATGTGAGGTATCACCGCGAAGGTCAGATCGAGGGCAGTAATTTTAGCAGTAGACCCCCTCCGTAAATCTAAAGTGGTAACCTGTAAAGGCTTTTAAAAATGTATGTAGTTTATCACCGCTGCACATTTGTGTGCAATTTTAAAGCACGTAGTGTTTGGTATCCATGTACTCGGCCTAAGATCATCTTTTTTATGTCATCAAACATTTGGGCAATATAGTGTGTTTTAGTGCATTAAAATTAAAGTGTGTTTTTTCCAAAAAAAATGCGTTTGAAAAATCGCTGCACAAATACTGTGTGAAAAAAAAATGAAACACCCACCATTTTAATCTGTAGGGCCTTTGCTTTAAAAAAACCCTAGTTAGACTTACCGGTAACGGTATTTCTACGAGTCTTTCAGGACAGCACCTGGAGAGAGCGCAGCTCCACCCACTTTTCCCAGGAAACACTGCAGTCAGTTTTTTCTTTAAAGACCGGACACTTCCACCATGGCCTCAGTTGTTCATAGAGTACCTCCAGCCATGCTGAAATTAGATAAGCAGAACATAGCAATAACACCACATTTTTATAAACCAATTAGGGCGGGTCATCTGTGCTGTCCTGAAAGACTTGTAGAAATACCGTTACCGGTAAGTCTAACTAGGGTTTTTCTCCCCTCGTCTTTCAGGACAGCACCTGGAGATGATAAAAGAGTACTTACTCTAGGGTGGGACCACCGCCTGCAGGACCTTCCTGCCAAACGATTGATCCGCTGCTGATAGCAAGTCCAACCTGTAGTGGCGGGTGAAGGTGGAGAAGCTTGTCCACGTGGCCGCTTTACAGATCCGACCTGGAGAAGCCCCTGCTCTTTCCGCCCAGGACGTTGCTACTGCCCTTGTTGAATGGGCCATTACCCCTGTGGGAGGATCAGCCCCTGAAGCTCTGTAGGCTTCACTGATCGCCATTCTTAGCCATCTGCCTATAGTGCTTTTAGAAGCACAATGACCCTTGCGTGATCCAGAAAAAAGAATAAAAAGAGAATTTGTCTTCCTAAACTCTCTCGTAATCGCTAAATAATGGAGTAAACATCTTCTCACATCCAGGGTATGAAAAGCCTCCTCCTTAGAGTTGGATGGTGTAGGACAAAAAGTAGGTAAAACTATCTCTTGTGCCCTATCAAAAAAGGTTGCAACTTTTGGCAAGAAACCCGGGTCAGTTTTCAGCACTACCCGGTCTGGAAATATCAAACAAAAGGGTCCTATTATAGATAGAGCTTGCAACTCACTTATTCTTCTGGCCGAGGTAATTGCTACCAAAAGAACTAGCTTAAGCGTCCATACTCTTAAAGTTGCTTCCTGTGGGGGCTCAAAAGGTGTTCTGATCAACCCTTGTAGCACCAGAGATAAATCCCACTTAGGAAAAGATTTGAAAGGTATCGGCCTAAGCCTGGCCAATGCCTTGAAGACTCTAACTATAAATGGTTCCTGAGATAACTTTCTCTCGAGAAACACTGACAAGGCAGCTACCTGGACTTTCAGGGTGCTGGCTGCCAGCCCCATCTCCATACCCTCATTGAGAAACTCTAATACCGAGGGCAATTCCTGTGGTGAACATTTTTTAGTCATGCACCAGGAATTAAACCGTTTCCATGTCTTAAAATAAATACCCCTGGTAACCTTCTTTCGGATACTTAACAGGGTTGACACCAGCTTATCTGAGAAGCCCCTACTTTTTAGAAGCTGCTCCTCAGTAACCAACCAGTCAGCCTGAGCTGGTTGATATTTGGATGCTGAAGGGGTCCCTGGGATAATAGATCCTTTCGAAGTGGGAGAACCCAATGTGGTTCCACTGCCATCCTCTGTATGGTTGCAAACCAAGGCCTCTTGGGCCAAAAAGGAGCCACTAGGATCATCCTTGTGGTCTCTCGTTGTAGCTTTTTCAACACCAAAGGGATCATTTGAAAGGGGGGAAAGGCGTAGCACAAGTGGAAGTTCCATGGTTGTGCCAGCGCATCCAATCCTTTCGCCTGATCTTGCCTGTTTAGTGAGTAATAGGCCTTCACCTTTGAATTCTTGTGGGATGCGAACAGGTCTATCTGAGGAGTTCCCCATTTCTCTGTTAATTCCTGGAATACCTCCTTGTTCAGACTCCACTCTGCCTCTAGTATCCTTTCTCTGCTTAGAAAATCGGCTACTAGATTCAGCTCTCCTTTTAGGTGTACAGCTGTTAGGGACTTTACGTTGCCTTCCGCCCAGGATAGCATCTGAACTGACAAGGCTAGCAAAACCTTGCTGCTCGTGCCCCCCTGTCTTGTCACATATGCCACTGCTGTGGCATTGTCTGATAGCACCTGAACATGGTGACCCCGGACTATTTTCTCGAAAGCCCATAGTCCTAGGAGAATAGCCCTTAGCTCCCTCCAATTGGAGGATCTCCTGGCCTCCCTGTTTGTCCAATTCCCCTGAGCCATCTGTCCTCCCAGGTGGGCGCCCCAACCCCAGGAACTCGCATCTGTTGTTAATCTCCTCTCCTGGGGAAAACACCAGAGCAGGCCCTTGTCCAGATTGGAGTGACTCCTCCACCACCAGAGCTTCCTCTGAACTCGGGGGGATATTGTTATCATTTTTTCCAGGGACTCTCCATAGGACCAATTTTTCGAAATTGTCTGTTGAAGTTCCCTTGCGTGCAAACGTGCCCATTGTACTGCCGGTATTGCTGCAGTAAGGAGCCCCAAAAACAGACATCGCTGACCTTATAGAAATTGGCAGGTTTGTCTGGGCCTTTTTTACCGCGTTCTGAAGTGTTACTATCTTCTCTTCTCTGGGAGGTAGATTTTTTCCTGTATGGAATCGATAGTGTAACCTAGAAAGGTTATTGCCTGTGATGGGATCATGTTCGATTTTTCCTTGTTTATTAACCACCCCAGGGTCTCCAAACGACTCCTTGTCCTTTGTAGATCCCTCTCTAATATGTGCCTTGTTTTGGCAAATATTAGCAGATCGTCTAGATATGGGACAATCGAGATTCCCTCTATTCTGAGAGGGGCTAAGGCCTCTGCCAGAATCTTTGTGAATATCCTCGGAGAGGATGACAGCCTGAAAGGGAGAGCTCTGAATTGCAGATGAATGACAAACCCCTCTATCCTGGTCGCAAATCTGAGGTGTTTTTGTGATGCTGGGGCTATAGGCACATGGAGATATGCATCTCTCAGGTCTATGGATACCATAAAGCAGTTTAGGGTCAGGAGACCCTTTACCGAAAAGATCGTGTCCATCTTGAATTTCTTGTACCTGACCGCTCTGTTGAGAGTCTTCAGGTTCAGGATTAATCTGAACTTGTCTGAAGGCTTCTTCACCAGAAAGATGTGCGAATAGCACCCCTGTTCCACTTCTTTGGGGGGAACATTTACTACCACCTTCTGCTGAATTAACTCCTGAAGAATTGCCGACATCGCTGTAAGCTTTTCTGGGTCTCTGGGAGCCTGAGTTATATAAAACCGAACCGGAGGGGGTTGGGCAAACTCCAGTCCGTAACCCTCCCTTATAGTTTTTAGGATAAACGGACTGTCTGTTATCCTCTGCCACTGTGGGAAGAAGGTCTGTAACCTTGCTCCCACAGACGGGGGACAGTCACTGGCTCTTTGTATTTGGGGTAGGGGGGCGAAAGAGTACCCCTGACTTGCCCCTGCCTCTCTGAGACCTCCAAGGTCTTTTATATCCTGTCTCCTTTGAATCTGAGGTTTTCCGAAAAGGACGAAAATTCTTGTTGCCCTGAGGAACCACCTTCTTCTTAATGGGGAAGGCCTTCTTCTTGTCGGCCGTTCTCTCAAGAATGGCTTCAAGACCTGGGCCAAGAACCAAATCCCCTTCAAAGGGTAAACCACATAACTTGGTCTTAGAGGCTGTATCCCCGGTCCAAGTCTTGACCCAAAGAGCTCTGCGCGTTGAATTGATTAGAGCAGATGATCTGGCCGACATCCTAACTGATTCCGCCGAAGCATCTGCTATATATCCAACTGCTTTCATAAGCACTGGTAATGTCTCCAAAAGATCCTTACGAGGTGTACCTGCCTCGATATGAGCTTTCAGTTGTTCTAACCAGTGCTCCAGATTTCTGGCTACCACTGTTGATGCCATAGCTGGTTTTAGATTTGCTAGGGTGGAATCCCAAGCTTTCTTCAGCAGGGAGTCAGCCCTCTTGTCCATGGGATCCTTGAGGATACCCATGTCCTCAAACCCAAGGTCAGTGTTTGACACCTGAGAGAAGGCCGCATCCAGTCTAGGCTTTTTGTTCCAGACCTGTGTGCTATCTTCCTCAAAGGGAAACCTGCGTTTGAGGGATCTAGAAAAGAAGGGGGCCCTCTCTGGGTCCTTCCATTCTCTTTTAATTGTTTCTGACAGAAACTTGTGCACCGGAAACATCCTGTGTTTCACTTCACCCATGCCTTGAAACATTTTGTCGTGTAGCGACAGCAGGGCTTTGTCCTCTGTAATATTTAGAGTAGTGTGGATAGTTTTTAGCAGATCATCCACCTCCTCTAGAGACAATTTATATCGAGAAGAAGTAGAAGAAGATTCTTTCTCTTCCTCTGCTTCTTCCTCCGATTCCGTAGCCACGCTACGAATTTCCTCCTCCGAGTCACTGTCACCCCTATATGCAGAAACAGAAGACTGGGAACGAGGTACTGAGCTGCCTGCGGCTGGACGTTTGTCCAGGTAAGATTTAAATGACTCAAAAGTCTCCGCCAAATCCTTCCTAAATGAGCTCAGTAAATCCTGCTGAACCACAGGCGCACTAGGAGTGGTTTCCTCCTTCACTAAGTCTGCAATACATCCTTTGCATAACACTTTTGCCCAAGACTCTTTAAGCACATTTTTACAAGATGGGCATTTTCTTTTAACAGAAAAAGACGAATGTTTGGTCTTTTCTTTTGCCTTCTGAAATACACAAACAGAAAAAACCTATCAACAAACCGCATGCTGAAAAAGACTGGAAGAGCTAACACTTTAACCCCCCTCCTTCACTCAGCCAGTAAATCCCCCCACAGATTTACTTCACAATCTTAAAATACATTTACTTCCTGCTTCAATACACAGGAAGAATGCTGCAGGCTCTTTAAAATTTTTACCAAAGAGGGAACTAAAACATGCCCATAGAGTAAGTTACAGAGACACACTGTCCCCGCTTACCTGGGCCTGGCTGACTTGTGTGGCTCCTGCCACCACCGATTGTTCCTCCTTCATGCTGTCAGGATTTGCAATGGCGTTTGGTGCTTGCTTTTTAAAGTTTCCCGGTCCACTCGCCGCTGCGAGGGCCGGAAATGACGTCAGCCGGAAGTGACCTGCCCTCCCCTCCTGCATTCCAGCGGCCGGAACCGGAAGCCGCGTCGCGCCGCTAGAGGTCCCGCCCCCAGCCGTAGTGACGCGCTCGCCACCGGAACCCGGAAGGCTGAGCTTTGGGGATGAAGAGGAGACGCCGCTCCTCCCAAGCTAGCCGCCGGTCTAAAGGAGCGGGGACCCCCAGCAGCCTGACCCTCGCCGGGTATGAAGAGGGGAGGACGCCGGAGCAACCCCTGCACGTGAAGGGAGGAAGCTGGGCTGGCCTGTAAAACAGAAAGAACACAAATACCGATATGCCCCAAACTCTCTCCACCTGGAGACAGCGCAGCACACCCCTGGTTCCCTGCAGCGCTTCCACCATGGCGGAAGTAACACTACAACTGAGGCCATGGTGGAAGTGTCCGGTCTTTAAAGAAAAAACTGACTGCAGTGTTTCCTGGGAAAAGTGGGTGGAGCTGCGCTCTCTCCAGGTGCCATCCTGAAAGACGAGGGGAGAAAAAATATATAATGTTTGGGGGTTCAAAGTAATTTTCTTGCAAAAATGTAATGTAAACAAAAAGTGTCAGAAAGGGCTTATCTTCAAGTAGTTAGAAGAGTGCGTGTGACATAAGCTTCTAAATGTTGTGCATAAAATGCCAGGACAGTTCAAAACCACCCCAAATTACCCCATTTTGGAAAGTAGACACCCCAAGCTATTTGCTGAGAGGCATGTCGAGTCCAGGGAATATTTTATATGACACAAGTTGCGGGAAAAAGACAGTTTTTTTTTTTTTTTTTTTTTGCACAAAGTTGTCACTAAATTATATATTGCTCAAACATGCCATGGGCATATGTGAAATTACACCCCAAAATACACTCTGTTGCTTCTCCTGAGTAGGGGGATACCACGTGTGAGACTTTTTGGGAGCCTAGCCTTTTTGGGAGCCTAGCCTTTTGGGACCCTGAAAAATCAAGAACCGCCTTCAGGCTTTCTAAGGGTGTAAATTTTTTATTTCACTCCTCACTGCCTATCACAGTTTCAGAGGTCATGGAATGCCCAGATGGCACAAAACCCCCCCAAATTTTTTTTTTCTTTTTTCAATTTTCAAAACTTTGTGACAAAAAGCGAGGTCTGCAAAATACTTATCATACCTCTAAGCAAATAGCTTGGGGTGTCTACTTTCCAAAATGGGGTAATTTGGGGGGGTTTTGTGCCATAGTGGCATTTTATGGCCTTCAAAACTGTGATAGGTAGTGAGGAGTGAAATCAACAATTTATGCCCTTAGAAATCCTGAAGGCGGTGCTTGGTTTTCGGGGCCCCGTACGCGGCTAGGCTCCCAAAAAGTCCCACACATGTGGTATCCCCGTACTCAGGAGAAGCAGCAAAATGTATTTTTGGGTGTGATTCCACATATAACCATGGCATGTGTGAGCAATATATCATTTAGTGACAACTTTTTGTATACATTTTTTTTTTTTTTTTTGTCATTATTCAATCACTTGGGCCAAAAAAAATAAATACCGTATTTATCGGTGTATAACACGCATTTTTTTCCCCTTAAAATCAGGGGAAAATTGCGGGTGCGTGTTATACGCCGATCCCCTGCGATTCCCCACTGAATCAGCGGAGCGATCGCCGTCCGCGTTTTGAAAATGGCGCCGCCGGCGCTGAAATACACAGAGCCGAGGACTTCTCGGCCACTTTCGGCTTCACTCGAGTGCCGCCCGAACCTAGCCGAGTGTACTCGGCTAGGTTTGGCTAGCTCCGCTCACAGTCACGCCCATCCCAGGCGGGACTACGAGTGGAGCCGAAAGTGGCCGAAAGTGAACGAGAGCCGCCGAGAAGAGCCGAGGACCGGCTCTGTGTATTTCGGCGCCGGCGGCGCCATTTTCAAACTGCAGTGACACTGACATGTCACTGCAGTTTAACTGCAGCCTGGGCAAGGCTGAAAAAGGACACAGACAAAGCTGCAGATCGGCACTGGCAAAGCTGAAAGGCTACAAATGGACACTGATAAGGCTGCAAATGACACCAAGGCTGCTGACTGCAAGGCTGCAAATGACTGCAAGGCTGCAAATGACACCAAGGCTGCTGACTGCAAGGCTGCAAATGACTGCAAGGCTGCAAATGACACTGGACAAGCATGCAGATGGACGCTGTGCAAGGCTGCATTGATGGGCATTTAAATGTAAGTTTTTTTCCTTAAAACATTTTTTTCCTTAAAATTCCCTCCTAAACTTGGGGTGCGTGTTATACGCCGGCGCGTGTTATACGCCGATAAATACGATATTCAATGGGCTCAACATGCCCCTCAGAAATTTCTTTGGGGTGTCTACTTTCCAAAATGGGGTAATTTGGGGGGGGGTTGTACTGCCCTGCCATTTTAGCACCTCAAGAAATGAGATAGGCAGTCATAAACTATAAGCTATGTAAATACCAGAAAATGTACCCTAGTTTGTAGACGCTATAACTTTTGCGCAAACCAATAAATATACGCTTATTGACATTTTTTTTACCAAAGACATGTGGCTGAATACATTTTGGCCTAAATGTATGACTAAAATTGAGTTTATTGGATTTTTCTTATAACAAAAAGTAGAAAATATCATTTTTTTTCAAAATTTTCGGTCTTTTTCCGTTGATATCGCAAAAAATAAAAACTGGAGAGGCAATCAAATACCATAAAAAGAAAGCTCTATTTGTGTGAACAAAAGGCCGCAAAATTCATTTGGGTACAGCATTGCATGACCGCGCAATTACCAGTTAAACAGCGCAGTGCCAAATTGTAAAAAGTCCTCTGGTCTTTAGGCAGCCAAATGGTCCGGGGCTTAAGTGGTTAGCTTTGTTGCCCAGTACGCTGATCTCTGGCTTTCTGACGTCCTGGCTTGTCTGACTTTCCGTTCCGGTTATCGAACTTTGGCTATGTTTTGACTAAGTTTGTTCTATTTACTTTTATTATTATTATTAAACAAGTGTGATTTAACCACTTCAGCCCTGGAAGATTTTACCCCCTTCCTGATTCGGCACTGCGTTGCTTTAGCTGACAATTGTGCGGTTCTGCGACGTTGTACCCAAACAAAATTGACGTCCTTTGTTTCCCACAAATAAAGCTTTCTTTTGGTGGTATTTGATCACCTCTGCGTTTTTTATTTTTTGCGCTATAAACAAAAAATGGACAATTTTTATTATTCATTTTTTTTATTAGTAATGGCGTTGATCTGCGATTTTTATTGTGACTGCGACATTATGGCAGACACATCGAACACTTTTGACACCATTTTGGGACCATTGTCATTTATACAGCGATTAGTGCTATAAAAATGCACTGATTACTGTGTAAATGACAGGGAAGGGGTTAAACACTAGGGGCCGATCAAGGGGTTACATAGTTACATATATAGTTACATAGTAGGTGAGGTTGAAAAAAGACACAAGTCCATCAAGTCCAACCTATGTGTGTGATTATATGTCAGTATTACATTACATATCCCTGTATATTGCGGTCATTCAGGTGATTATCTAATAGTTTCTTGAAGCTATCAATGCTCCCCGCTGAGACCACCGCCTGTGGAAGGGAATTCCACATCCTTGCCGCTCTTACAGTAAAGAACCCTCTACGTAGTTTAAGGTTAAACCTCTTTTCTTCTAATTGTAATGAGTGGCCACGAGTCTTATTAAACTCTCTTCTGCGAAAAAGTTTTATCCCTATTGTGGGGTCACCAGTACAGTATTTGTAAATTGAAATCATATCCCCTCTCAAGTGTCTCTTCTCCAGAGAGAATAAGTTCAGTGCTTGCAACCTTTCCTCATAACTAAGATCCTCCAGACCCTTTATTAGCTTTGTTGCCCTTCTTTGTACTCGCTCCATTTCCAGTACGTCCCTTCTGAGGACTGGTGCCCAGAACTGGACAGCATACTCCAGGTGCGGCCGGACCAGAGTCTTGTAGAGCAGGAGAATTATCGTTTTATCGGGTTAAGTGTGTCCTAGGGAGGTGTGCTAACTATAGGGGGATGGGCTACCACTCAATCACAGGGAGCAGTGGATCTCTGTCGTGTCACAAGGCAGAACAGGGAAATGCCTTGTTTACAAAGGCATCTCCCCGTTCTGCCTCTCCACACCGCAATGGCGGGCCGCTGGCGAACATCGAGTTCCCGAGGCCTGCAGACACACTCCCGTTGCGTGCGCCGATAGGCGGCAAATTCAAGGGGACGTACAGGTATGCCCATTTGCCTGCCTCGTCGGCAGTCGGTAAGCGGTTAACTGTACTTTTGTCTCGGTCTGATTCATGGTTTCTGACACAAAGGCACTTTCATTGCAGAAACTTACAATTTTAGAAAAAGAGCCAAAAAAGGGTGATTTTGATGGTGTCAAAACACATCAGACTTTTTTTTGTAAAACACATTTATTTTATTATTTCAAATATTAAAAATGGGGGCATACACATTGCATACCAATGAAACGTTGTTTAAAATCATCATGACACACATAATACAAATCTATACAGGTGTTGTGCTATTCAAATATGCCTGTTGCTCGACATATTTCGATGTACTGCTTCTTCAGGAGCTGTAAAGCATATATAGCCGCTATATGTGTCACAAATATTCAAATGAATACTGGTAAGAATCCTGTAATTTACGAAGACAGGGAGAGGGAGCACCACCAATGACGATGGAGGCCGTAGGGTGAGCACCAAGGTGTCCGTGTTTCTTAAACTGATTATCAGAATTGCTACAAATGTCAAAGACAATAGAAGGAAAGGGATATTACATCTTTAAGACCTTCCTCCACAGTGGGTAGAATAGGTTGTCATCATATATCAGCCTTCAAAACGCTCAACAGCCGAGTCCTTGCTTCACTCAAAGCCCGTATCCCACCCAAGCCAGCAAATAATGCTAACCGTGTCCCCCAGCTCCATACAGGCGCCAGGAAGAAGCAATGTTCTAGTGGTGACCTATCACTTCACCCGATACACCCAAGCTTACCCCACCAAGGATCAGCAAGCCACCATGGTGGCGAAATGTTGGTCGAGAAGTTTTGTACATTATGGCTTACTCATACAGATACATTCCATCAAGACAGAGACTTTGATAGCAAACCTATACACCAGCTTAGTCAGTTACTGGGCATAAAGAAATCCAGGACTTCTCTGCACCACCCACAGGGAGACCCTCAACCAGAGAGATTCAACCATACTTTATTAAACATGTTAGAAGCCCTGTTCTCTGTGAAGAAACAGCATTGGGGGAACCACATTGCCACCGTTGTTCATGCTTACAATAGCATGGTGAATGATGCCAATGGTTATTGCCTTTACAGACTGATGTTCAGGAGAGAGGCACGGCTTCCAGTTGACTTGGCTTTTGGCCAAGTCAACTGATCACTCTTCCCTGGCCTTCTATAAAAATTATGTGGCAAGATTACAAAAAAAAACGAAACAAGCTTGTGAGAACGCAGTAGAGAATGCTACCACTCGAGAACAAAGAAAAAAAAGGCATTTTGACCTACAGGTGAAGGTGCAGGATCTCCAGCCTACGGATTGTGTGTTGCTGAGGAATGTAGGGGTGCCTGGGAAGCATAATTTAGCAGATCGCTGGCGACCCCAACCTTACATCATCTGCAAGCAGTTCCCTTGTCTACCAGTGTATCAAATCTGCCTAGAAAGAAAAGCCGGCTCTTTGAAGATGTACCACCTGCTTCCACTCTCTGCCTCAAACACCAACTCCCATAAGTAGTGAACCAACACCTCCCAAAACTTGTTTGCACGAGTCCAAGTCCACCTGAAGACAGTGAAGAGGAGAAAACAGTGCCTCACTGCTTTTGGCCTCTAACATCAGAAACTAACTCCGGACCTAGCACCACTGACAGAGAAAGAGAAAGTCCTTCTAGTTCAGAAGTGGAGATCTTGCCTCCCCCTGAGAGGGTTAGTGAAATCAAGATCGAAAACATAAGCCCGTCCACTGAAGGAGGTGTTAGAGATCTTATCAGCTTCTGAGACAAAGGCCTACTATTTCCTAAACCAGATGTGAAATTGGAGCCCCATTGCCAGAGATGGACCCTCTTAAAGCCATCACCGGGAAATTTGAAGCTTCTCCTTATAAGCAAATAATTTCTTTGTGCTTAAAAGAACAAGTACAGCTTTCTTGTATAATGCCGGGAAAGCGCGCTTGTATATCTCCTAGTAACACAGACACAGATGCTGGTATCACGTTGAGCTTAGCGGAATCCTGCCATTGAATGCTCTACTGCTTTTATTTATACCGTAAACATAAATAAACAAAGGAAGGTGGTGGCTTCAGAATCAGCCAATCAGACACTTGTATTCTTTCAAAAGAACCAATCACACACGTGTATATAGAATTGCAGTAATGACGTGTGCAGAGCCATGCGACAAGCATCCTGTGAGACAAAAGTGTCTCAAATCCATGCTGTCTGTTGCTTAAAATATTTTTTTCCAACAAGAACTCGTCTATGTGGTCTTTTTATTAAGCTCTCCAGTATCTTCCTGACTATAGAAGTTAAAATAATAGGTCTATATTTACTTGGCAAAGACTTTTTGATCCCTTTTTAAATATGGACAGTGGTGACGCCATGTCCCAATCGTGAAGATGTGATGCAAAACATGTGACAACAGTATGTTGACATTGGAACCCAAACACAGAAAAGTATATGTAGTAATGACTAACGTGTCAGTTTCGTGACTTTCCCTGAAGCAAAGCAGGAAACCCAAACGTGAACACAAGCCTATGGAGCCTGAACAGTGCCCAGCCAAATGATTTAAGTAGTGAAACGTGTCTGTGTAAGAAAGTTAGTAACGTAAGCTGCGTGAGAAACAGATGAGGAGACTTGCCACCGTACAAGCCAATTAGAAACAATCACCTCAATCTGTTGGTACCCATAAACATGTTGGGTAAAACAGCAGTGGTGTAATGCTGTAAGACCCAACGTGTGAAGACATGTCATGTACCGTGTATGAGAAAACAGAAAAATACCAACTTGAAATAGACTGCAACTGGGAAAAAAATAAAAATAAACTCTGTGAAACCTGTCAACATGTAGAAACCACCACTATGGAAAAGGAAAACAAATATACAAAAGCTACAACTCAGAACAATGCGTATCTACCGATGAGTCAGGTCTGAATAATGAAAATTTAAAAAACACCCATGAAAATACAGTATGAGGAAAACAAATAATACCTACCTGAAATGGACTGAAAACCGCAAAGTATTAAAACTTTGTGACTCCTGTAGAAGTGTAGAAATACCGACTATAGAAAAAGGAACATAAGCATACAAAAACTACCACTCAGAATAAATATGTAAAGAACGTGAAGTTTAGGCTAGAAAATGATTCCTCTATACCCCCTTTTTATGTTCTTTATTATTATTATATTTAGTATTTTTTTTAAAACATACCCTGGTCACGGAAAAGTGGGAGTATGGCATGCTAGGTGAGGATGGTTCATGTAACCATGCATGCACAGTGACCCCCTTGAGCCAGTGTGGTGTGCTCTGGAGCCCCCCGCTTGAGCCACTCCTGGAATAAACATGATGGGGTGCAGATGGCGGGCTGCTCCTGAGCCGTGTCCCACCGGTAGCTATCCTATGACCTAATGATAGGCCACATCTGTTTTTCTTTTTTTTGCAAACGCAATAATTTTTATTTACTTTTTTCTTACCTCAGAAAACCTCACCTGTGTTAAAACACCTGCCGAGATGCGGGGGTCTGGTTGGGGGTGGGACCACCACACAACATGCTGCCGACACCCCCTCATAGTCCCCAAAAAACACACTCCCCCCATAACTTCAGACCCTGAACACAAGCCCTAATGCTAGACCCCCAAGCTAGCCCCGAAACCCTGCACAACAACGTCACTAAGACTAATGCTAGTCGGTGACAGTAACACTAGCATTGGAACAGCTTATTTACAAAACCTCCTGAGCAAAGTGAGAATCAGTTGGAAGAAGCATCTCCCTCTAGCATACAAGACCTCTCGCGATACCGCCGCAAGGCAACTTGGATGCCATAGCCCTGAACGAGAGTGGGGAGAAGCGAAACCCGGAAGTGACGTCAGAAAATCGCCCGGAAATGCCGCCTATCGATCATGCACGTGAGCAAACGTCAACAGGGGAGGAGGAACGGAGGGCAGGCTTTATGCAGCCTGACTCCTCCTACAAACACAGGCTCACCTGCGGTCAGCCTTACACTTGTTAATTTTATTGTATACTATTAGTATAACAAAAACAGCTTCTACGCAGCACTTAAGACCTAAGTGTCTGTTTATCTGTGAGGTGTAACCTTTTAACCCAGAGTCCTACAGCCAGCATTTTAGGAGGAGGTGCTCCGCTCTCCAGTTCTGCCCCACCTAGCTTTAATTTTCCTTGCTCCACAATGCACATTTTAGATACAGAGAGTGCAGAGAGAATCAAACTTACCAAGCAAATAAAGATACTGTCTTCGTATGTAATCATCAATCAATAAAGCTAAAGCAGCTTTATTAATAAAAATCATGAAGCTTTATTGATTACGACGATTACTTACAGAGACAGTGACGAGCTTTTCATGTTGATTACGAAGCTCCAACGAAACTGAGGCTTGAAACGCACAAAGCCCGGAAGTAAAACAAGCAGTTTGAAATCCCGGAAATCATTGTACGCTTTACTTGGTGCGATGGCTGATGTACCAGGGAACGCTCTAGAGCGTGAGTGAGACCAGAAGGTTGGGGTTTACATAGATGGGTAGGCTGCGTTCTGGTGCTTCTGAAATGCATTTGTTCTGCTAAGCTGCCTGTCCATTCTTTTTGAACTCTATGGGTAGAGAAGAAGTGTTGATGCAAAAACAAAAGCCACTCCTAATAAGGTCTCTGAGCGTCCGACAATCTTGGCAGAAAAAAAAAAACACGAGGATGGGCTGTATAGCACTTGAGTGTATTTGCATGAATTTATGAGTATGCACACACAAGAATACATTTTTTCAATGAGAAAAAATATTGCATATGCACATATTTGAGTGTACCTGTATACACATAAAATACCAACAACTCTGATTTCTGTAATTTATTGCTTTTTTAAATTGATTTATATGAATTACATGTTTGCGCTCCTGTGTGTATAGGTTAAGGATGAGCTTAGGCGTGTTCGCAACCCGCATGTGCAGAACCCGCCAAGAAGTTGGCACTGCACAGCGCTAATCACAGGCAGTGAGACATTCCTTGATCTCTGCAGCCGCGCATCGGGAAAATGTTTCACTGCCTGCAATTAGCTCTGTGCAGTGCCGACTTTCTGGCGGGCTCTGCATGGGTTGTGAACATGCCTGAGCTCATCCTTAGTACAGGCACATGGAAAACAACAAGCTGCATTTAGATAAGTAAAAAAAAATAAATGTCTTTATGCTTAAAAACTGAGTATTTACAGGAAGTGGTATGCAAGAGGCCTTATGCGTGTACGTGCATAGTCATAAATATGTGTAAGTGATATACAGCCCATCCTTGCGTTTTTTTTCTACCCGATATGTCTGATGCTCATACTTCAGTACAGTGTGCAAGAGACCTAACATTGATTTATTTTACTTAGCTGCTGATTTGATTTGGTTGCAGACTGTCCTGGTACAGGTAGCACTGAGGCTGGGAAGATCTCCGCATGTCAAGGATGTCCCAATCAATCGATATGTGCTTCTGGGGTGGCAGAAGCAAGACCAGATCCAGGTAATCACTTTACAATACTACAGATTGGTTGTGAGCATCTTTTCGTAAATGCTGCCTGCACCAGTTTTACTATAGTATGGCATTTATTGTGACTAAGAAGCTGTTTTTTTTTTTTTGTAAACTATATATTGTCCTTATTAATGGTAAAGGAGCGATAAGGGGATTATCGCGGTGCCAACCAAAAATTGAGATACATAAATTATAAAATTATAATATATTTTATTAACAAATAATGTTTTAAAAAATTGTTCAAAATTACGTCAGGGGTGTGAACCAACAGAAAATAGGAATATTAAAAAGCCAACTGTATAGCAGTTTTACAAAACCCAGCCTGGAGCATGGTGGCCAGTCTTGTAAGCAGGAAGTAAAAGTCCTACATGTTTCGCCTGAAACGGCTTCCTCAGGGACAGTTGGTTATAGCTGTATCGCTATTTTGAACTCTACAATAAAAAATCACAATCGAAATTATAACCAAGCCGTTTCAGGCGAAACATGTAGGACTTTTACTACCTGCTTACAAGACTGGCCACCACGCTCCAGGCTGGGTTTTGTAAAACTGCTATACAGTTGGCTTTTTAATATTCCTATTTTTTGTTTGTTCACACCCCTGACATGTAATTTTGTACAATTTTTTAAAGCATTATTTGTTAATAAAATATATTATAATTTTATAATTTATGTATCTCAATTTTTGGTTGGCACCGCGATAATCCCCTTATCTGTCCTTTACCATTAATATCAAATTCATTGGGATGAGGTGCCGTATTGACCGAGGACTATCCAGTCATTCAAACCCTTTCTTTTCATATATTGTCCTCAGTTCAGATACTTTCCCACCCAGCAAATCCATTGTTGTCCTGCTGAAACCTGCCTCAGCTCAGGTACTATGGAGCTAGAATTGTCTTTTTTTTATGCTACTGAAGCAAAGTTAGATATGTTTTACATTTATTTATTGCCATTTGTAGGATTCTTGGTTTCTTTTTCTCAGAGTAGAAAAAATATAGATCACATACACACATCACATTCATGCCTGCAAAGGTGTTAACTTATAAAACTAGAACAATAATATAGCTGTTTTCTGTGGGTACTTGCACACAGTACTGATGTATGAACATCCGGTGCACATATTAGGGTATAGGTGTACACCCATAAAAATGTTTCTAGGTTTTTTAAATCAAAGGATTGTGGCATGCGCACGTAATAATACTGACTAGCAACATGGTTTTTTTTTTGGTTTTTTTACTGATCTATACGCAGTGCAAGTGTGCACAGGCCCATTAAAACAATGGGTTCCGTTTAGATCAGTAAAAAACAAACAAACACCTGAATGCCTGCTTCTGTGTGCAAGAAGCCTAAAGCTGTAGGTCAGGTTTCAGCTTTAAATAAAATAAGTAACCTCATTCAATAAAGAGCTCTTATTTCTAAATTGCGACTGGGGTGAGGAAGAGTTAAGCACTTGCATGCGCTGGCAAACTTACCGGGTTTGTCCTTCTCCCTCAAAGTAGTGCTAGATACTCTCACGTAGCTTCACAGCTGCTGGGATTAATAGGCCAGCCTGTGATGATGGAACGCCTGTGCATTCATGATGGATTGGAAACATCCGTACACTAAGCTTCAGTGTGCACTGCACTTGTGCAACAGGCAGTGGCACATAACATTTTGTTTTGGCAGCAGAGACAAAGTATATGCCTATTCACTAGTAGCCTCCTTATTTTTTTTTTTTTTGTCATTCCAGCTATAGAGCAAATTAAAGAAAAGATGTCTACAGTGAAACACAAGATACTTGTACTTTCAGGAAAAGGAGGAGTGGGAAAGAGCACATTTAGTGCTCACTTGGCGCATGGGCTAGCTGAAGATGAGGGCAGACAGGTGAGTCCTTATGTTATCTTTTTCACCTAAATAACAGTTAAACAGTTTGGCACAATTACATATATGCAAAATCCTAAAAGTGTTTTCTCTAAAGCATTATGTTTTAGTAGCACAATTTTCCCCCATCAGGACACCCATTTGCTCCAATCAAATGTGGAAATAGAAGTACAGATCTCATTACAAGGTTTCCTACTTAACCCTGTGGCCTGTTCAAGGTCAAATAGTGTTTGCAGCTTCTTAACCATTTCACCCCCAAAAGGTTTTACCCCCTTAATGACTAGAGGACTTTTTGCAATTTGGCACTGCGCTGCTTTAACTTTAACTTTTTCCCCCACAAATAGAGCTCATTTGTGAGACTTTTTGGAAGCCTAGCCGCATACAGGACCCTGAAAACCAATCACCGCCTTCAGGATTTCTAAGGGAGTACATTTTTAATTTTACTCCTCACTACCTATCACAGTTTCAGAGGCCATGAAATGCCAATATAGCACAACCCCCCAATGCCCCCATTTTGGAAAGTAGACACCCCAAGCTATTTGCTACTTTAGGGTATGTGGGAAGCTTCTGTGAGTGAGGGGGTCTTTTCAGAAATGGCAGGTGAAGGGACAGATTCAGCCATAGTGATGGTTTGAGGGCTAGAGGATCTACTTACTGTGGTCAATGATCTACACTGGCTGGGGTGAGGCATAGGCAATGCGAACCATGTTTAGAGAGCTGTTATCCGTTTTGGAGACCAGTAAGACCAGAAGGGCTAAGAGGAACTGCACGGGGCGTGTTTTGTTTCATAATGTTGTTGTTAGGGAAAGTCACTCTAGTCTTTGATGTAGGGGCTTTACCTGAGCTTTAGTGGAGGTCCCTAAGAGCTTGGAATGGTGGTAGTGATTAAAACGACTCCTTAGAGAAGGAGTGGCAGGGGATAGGTTTAAGCCTCATTAAAGTGACTGGCGTTTCTCTGTTCTGAATGGGCATATGGAGCATGAAGGAAGTACATCATCAACTTTGCTAAGATCACAAAGCTCAAACAATGGTTAGACATTCAGAACATCATAGCAGTATTACACTGTTACGGGGCAAGTCCAACAGCAGTCTCTTAATGGTCATCTGCCACCTCCGTGCCCCAGGCATCTATCCATCCCGACCATATTTTGTCAAATTTGCTAGGGCAATTTCAGTTGGCATAGGTAAGCTTATACAATGGCAGCACCGAGTTTAGTGTTAGGTGCCATGAGGACACCCTGGGAGGCGTATTGTCTTTCCAATGGAGGAATATCTCTCTACGGGCATAGAAAGTAGCATAATTCAGGAATAGCCTAGTATATTTACCCCTTACCCTAGAGTCAAAAACTTTAAGCAGCATCATTTTGGGGTCTGTTCCAAGGTCCAGGGAGGTAACCCAGCTGAGGGTGTCGGCTATCTCTGACCAATAGTCTCTGAGGCGGGGACAGGACTATGTCATATGGAAGAAGGAGGCAGATCTCTGATCACATCTCGGGCAGGCCACTGGGGTGCTAGAGTTCATAATTGTCAATCGCTTAGGAGTATAGTAGGCCCTGTAGAGGAACTTAACCTGCATAAATCTCTGTCTAGGTCTCTGGCCGAGATCATATTAGTGACAAAGGAAGATACACTTGTCTCCCAATCCTTCTCTGATAGATCTGGGATGTCTAATTTCCACTTAGCTAGAGTTTTTTTCAAGTTTCTGTAGAGGGGCTATGGACAAGTGGAAGTACAGGGAGGAAAGGGGTTTATCTATGATCTTGGCAGTTAGTAGTCCCTCCACAGGGTCTGATCCCAGTATAATTTGTGCTGGGAACTGTTTCCCATACACATGTCAAAGCTGGTAGTATCGAAACAACATCCATCCCGGTAATGCGTAGGCACTTTTTAGATCAGAGAAGGATCTCAGTTTACCCCTGGTAACTATATGCTTCAATTTGACTATACCCTTCCTTGCCCAGACCTGGGGGTCTGGAACGGTGTTCAGATGTGGTAAATTGGGATTGCCCCAGAGAGGAATGTGGGGAGAGAACGTCTCAGGAGAGCTAAAACGGGTTCTGGCTTTGTTCCATACAGTGATGGTTGTGCGCATCTGCTCTGTGACGCCAGGGTGAGATCTCGCCTTGCTGAAAACCACATTGCTGAGAGAGGAGTATGAGCCCATTATGGCTGCCTCCAAGGTCACTGCTGGGTTGTCTTGTAATTGGGAAAACCACCATCTGACCGTCACCAGGATGGCCGCCCAGAAGTAGATCTGAAAATCCGGTAGGGACAGGCCCCCCTGGGTGACGGGCAGCTGAAGGGTGGCAACAGCTAGTCGTGGGGGTCTTCCGTTCCAAACAAAGGAAGATATTATACTTTTTATTTTGACGAAGAATGAAGCCGGTGGAATCAAAGGGGCATTTCGAAAAAGGTAAAGGAATTTGGGGAGATAAATCATTTTAACTAAATTTACCCTACCTACTGGTGATAGGGGAAGGGTCCTCCAGGCTACACATCTCTGCGAGAAGTTTTTAAGTAATGGTTGAAGGTTCAGCTCATAATATGAGGACAGCGTAGTCCCAATCTTTTCACCTAGGTATTTGAATTCAGATGTCCAGTTGAGGGGGGTGCCTGTTGGTGGGTGGTGACCCGACACATTTAGTTAAGAGGAGTGATTTCCCCCAATTGACCTTAATGCCCGAAAATGAGCCAAATTCATCTATTATGTGAAGCACTGGTGGTAGGGAAGAAATGTCCCTGAGGAAGAGGAGTGTATCATCGACATATAGGGATATTTTATCTGTTACCACGCCAACTTGGATTCCCTTTACTGAAGGGGTGGATCTAATATGAGCTGCCATAGGCTCCATGGCTAGTGCGAATAATCCAGGGGATAGTGGGCAGCCCTGTCTGGTGCCCCTGGACAGGGAAAACGGCAAGGAGAGCGAATTGTTTGTGCGTATGCGGGTCATGGGATTGTGGTATAACATTTGGACCCAGCTGGTAAAACGAGGGCCAAACCCGAATTTGCGAAGGACTGCTCAGAGGTAGCGCCACTCAACCAAAAGCCTTTTTGGCGTCTAAGGAGGCGACTACCCCCGGGCCGTCCCCGCCCGCCCTGGAGAGATGTGTAAGGAGGCGTCGGATGTTTATGTCGGTCCCTCTGCCTGGCATAAATCCAGACTGGTTCGTGTGTACCAATGCCGTAATTACAGTGTTCAAGCGAGCGGCCAACACCTTAGCCAACAGCTTGGCGTCCACATTAAGGAGGGAGATTGGGCGATATGAAGAACACTGTTCAGGGGGCTTACCAGGTTTAGGGATGACCACTATTACTGCCTCAGCCATTGTCGAGAGTAATGAGTTCCCTTCCATGGCCTTTTGCAGTACTAGTCTAAACGATGGGAATGTTTCCTCACCATAAGTTTTAAAGAATTCGGCAGGTATCTCATCTGGCGTTTTGCAAGGAGGCAACTGCCCTCTGTAATTCCTCTAATAGGATAGGACCGTCTAAAGCTTCTCTAAATGTGGATGTCAGGCAAGGGAGCTCCACCCTGTCGAGGTATGCTGTCGGTTCTTCGTCCGTGCACTCCATTCGAGAACCATAGGGTTCCCGATAGAATGACGCAAATCTGTCATTGATGGAAGAGGGCTCTGTCAGAGTCGTCCCATCCGAGTCACATATGGACGAGATAGTCACTGGGGAGGAGCTTTCCCTCGCCAACCATGCCAGCATACTGCCTGTCTTCTCCCCATGCTCAAAGATTCTTTGGGACTGATGTAGAAACTTTGTTTTGGTAGCTGATGTGCGTAGTAGTAGAACATCCCTCAAGCTGCCTGGAAGTTAGAATATGCTCTCGGAGTCCCCGACTCGGAGTATTCCTCCTCAAGTGCTGCCACCCTCTCCTCAGCCCTTCGGGTCTCCTCCCTCAGATCTTTACGGACCTGGTGGATATGCGACTGCAAGTTACCCCTGGTAAAGGCCTTAAATGCGTCCCAAGACGTGATCAGAGACACTGATTGTTCCAATTCCCGCCAATATTGCATCACCTTAGACCTATATGGTTCCACTATTCTGGAATCAGACAGCCAGAACCTGGACAGTCTCCACAAACTCTCCCCCGGTGCATAGGACACGTACAGCTTCAAGGCAAGCGGGGGGTGATCGTATATGCCGCGGGGGAGAATGGCGATATCCCGAACCCTGGGTAGGTCAGACCCCCCCGCAAAGGTAAGGTCTATACGTGAGAGGGTTTTGTATGAAGCTGAGTGACATGTATAAGCCCTCCGAGAAGGGTTACGCTATCTCCAAACATCAGTGAGATTAGAAGCTTCCGCCTAGGAGAGCAGCTCTGAAGATGAGCCCGCTCCGGGTGAGAGTCTGTCCATCCCAGGATCCAGGGTCAGGTTAAAGTCCCCAAGCATCACCACATTATCCGTAGCGTAGGTAGCAATTCTAGATATAAGATGATTAAGTAATCTCGTGGAGGCCGGGGGGGAGGGGTTAAGTACAATCCCACCACCACCAGCTCCAATCTGTCTACCATGGCATGGTGTATTACAAATCGGCCCTCCGAGTCTAGTTCCAGTGCCAGCAGTTTGAACGGTGGTGACGTATGAACAAGAATACTGACCCCCCCAGAGTAATTGGTGTATGTGGAGTGGTACTGATGTCCTACCCAGGGGCGTCTAAGGCTCAAAAGCTTACTGCCTGTCAAGTGAGTTTCCTGCAGTATACATATTTGAGGATGATAGGTTTTGAGAAACTGAAACACTAATGACCTCTTCACAGAGGAGTTCAAACCCCTAACGTTCCATGAAACAATAGTGCAGTCAGCCATAATCATCTAATGGTATATTTTCAAGCTGTGGACCTACACCCAGAACTAGATGCAAAATCCGGACAGCTATGTGAGTCAGGACCTGGCATCCAAAACATTTAGTGATATGCATGCTTACATCGCTTGTGAAAAAACAACAAAAGAACCAATTGTAACAAAATATACCCAACCAACCCCGCCACCCCCAGCCCCAACTTTGGGGAGGCGCAGGATCCCAATTTAGAACTAAGGCGAACACGCCTGTAATGGGGGAACGTGTGCAAAACGGCATCCGCAGTTCAGCAATCAGATGTTACATCTAGTCTCTTGCTGGAGACCGGATCAGAGAAAATGTGGGTGCAGGCTCCCGGCATCTGCCAGGGGTATAAACTTAAACGTTAACGTTGCAGATCAAGAGACCCCACTTGGGCCAATGTATAAGAGAGGCACGTCTTTAAGGCCACAGGTGGCTATGGCACTGATGGGCTGAAGTCCCTGCCATAGGGATAATAACAGGTAAATACATGCTGTTACATTCAGGGGGGAGGCCTGGGTCCAGGATAGGAAAGGGGGGGGGGGGGGAGAAAGCAGGATACAGACCTGGAGTCATTGTCCCTTCAACAAGGCCTCAAAGGGTATTCCAAGGTTTGGGACGCTGGCCATCAGTGTTCGGAAGCTGCTACTGATACCACACAGACGTGCTTGGAGGAAGCTGAGACAGGCAGACTTATGCGGTCTCACACCCAACCAGGGAACCTGCATATTTCCTTGGACTCCTGCCCATTTTGATTCTGGGGTATTATTCAAATACTTCCTGTTGCTGAAATTGGGACCCATGATCTGGTTCCTTTTATCCTCAGTTTTTAGCAGGATTGTACCCCCCACCCTCTAACTCCATCAAACAGGCTGTCTCAAGCCTTCGCAGTGAGGGGAGGACTGTGTCTGTTCTTATATTGGGGATATCCTTTGTGAAGCAACCTCAGTCCACCCTGGTTCTTATTCCTGTGATTCACCTGGTATCTTCCCTATCTCCTTGAGCCTTGGTTCTGTGATCCCTGTGTGGCCTTGACGGGCGGCAAATTCTTGATTCGCATTGGATGCTGATAATCTCCCTGGGAGTGCTTATATGAATCTTAAGGGATGAAATATCCATTTTGACCAATTGTCGTTACCCCTGAAGAAGAGGTCAACCCCTTTTGCTTACCTCGAAACGTCGGGTTCTATGATCATTGGTTCTTTATTACCTGTATCATTGCATTTGGTCATTTATTTGTAGAATTACTTTTTCCCATTTACATGCATCCATTTTATTGTATATATGGTTAGGTCATGTGTAATGATTTTTAGATGCTAAATTAATAAACTACAATACTTTTATACAAAAACTATAAACTTCTACTACTTTCTACTTTATTAGAGGTAACCCCGTGAAAAAAGTCCCGCTAGAGGAATCGCACTCCTTCAGGGGGTGCTTAGGTTCAGTGTTCGGAAGCGGGAAACTGCAGCACGTGAAGGGTAGCAGATCCCCGTAGGAAGACCCAGGCCAATGAGTAGAAAAAGACATTCGGGCGAACAAGTAGAAAACTTATCTGGGCGGAAGTGTGTCAATCCATCCTGAGGCCTCCTCTGGGGACATGAAGAACCGAACAGACTCCCCATCCTCTACCCACAGCCTGGCCGGGAACAGCATACTATACTTGATATGGTGGGAGCGGAGCCTCGCTCTCACAGCATCAAAGGATTTCCGCTGCTTTTGGGTTTCCAGCGAGTAATCCGGAAAGATTAGGAGTTTGGCGTTTTCGAAGCGGAGTTCACCCTGGGCCCTGGCTTCCCGCATCACAATATCTCTATCCCGAAAGTGAAGGCGTTTAAAGATAAATGTTCGGGGCGGTGCTCCCTGGGGTCCCCTGGTGGTGGGTATGCGATGGGCCCTTTCCATGGTAAAAAATGGAGAAAATCACGCTGAAGGGAGTAGCTGTTGCAGTAGGTGTTCAGCAAAGGCCATAGGGTTCATGCCCTCCGCCCCCTCAGGGAGACCCAAGATGTGCAAATTATTCCTTCTGTTACGGTTCTTTGCAGCCCCTGCGCGGGACTCAAGCGTTTTAACCCTGGCTTTAAGTGCGTGAATGTCGGCCCCATGATCACATACAGTATCTTCCGCCTGGGAGACCCTGTGCTCCATCTCAGTCATTCTGCCACGAAAGGCATCAAAGTCCTTCCTAATGAACTCCACATTAGCTTGAATATGTTCCACCTTACCAGTCAGGGTGGTGATGGCCTGTAGGACTGCCTTAAAATCGGCCGCCGTAGCAGGCAGCCTATCGGGGTCTTCGGCCTGGCTCTCCATCCGGGCAGGAGTCGTAGGCGAGGCCCCGGCTCCAGCCCTGTTTGCACTGTCAGGCTTTGTGGCCTTTTTACGGATTCTGGGTTGGCTCTTCCTCCTGTGCATGCCCCAGGGAAGGGTACCAGGAGTGGAGGGGGACAGGGAGAACCTGCTGGGGCCCTCTTCTTAGCGTCCGGACGGGTACTGCGCCAGTCTGTGAGGCCGCGGGTAGGATTTCCAGGTGAGTCCCTGGCTTCGGCCTCGTCCGTGATATCCGGCCGGATCATTTTTTCTGGGACCTCGGCCGGCCGTTTCTCTCCCCAGGTGGTCCGGAGTGGCACCCTAGTCAGCAGGGACTTGGGAAAGTCTTTTTAATGGATCGGCACCCAGTATAACCAGGATTAGAAGATCCGGTCCTGAGGAGCTCAGGCAAACACGTCTGCTCCCTCAGCCATCTTGGACACGCCCCCATGAGAAGCACAACTTACTAAGTTGCTTGCTGAGATCCAGGTTCTGGAACTACAACATAAGAGATCACCAGTTCCCTTTTTAGGGAATGACCTTGCTCACCTTCATCGCCAGGTCTCAGACCTTCTTCTACAAATCCAAAGCCAATCCTGTAGGAAGTTTAACATATGAATCCGGCGACAAGTGTGGCAAGTCGCTAGCCAGGGCCCTTAGAGACCAACGGAAGGTCTCTTACTTTCCACACATCAAGGGAAAGGACGGACAACTTTTATTGCCTAAAGCTATCACACAAATGTTCGGGGAATTCTATTCCTCTCTATACAATCTCTCATCCTTTCCCTATCACCCTCCTCTTTACCTTTCATCGACGCATCTTTCTCGCCTCCCATCCCGATTCATAGTGATCTTGAAACCCCTATCTCCATTGAAGAACTGCACATGGACCAAACCCCATCTATTGTGAATACTCTTGAATAGGTAAATTTACACTTCAGTTACGAACTAATGATGGCCTCTAGCAGGGGCCAACTCGCCAAAGCACAAAATGATTGCAAACACTGGTCACAATGGTCTAGAGTAGCGATATACAGTCAGGTCCATAAATATTGGGACATCGACACAATTCTAATCTTTTTGGCTCTATACACAACCACAATGGATTTGAAATGAAACGAACAAGATGTGCTTTAACTGCAGACTTTCAGCTTTAATTTGAGGGTAATTACATCCAAACCAGGTGATTGGTGTAGGAATTACAGCGGTTTGTATATGTGTCTCCCACTTTTTAAGGGACCAAAAGTAATGGGACAGATTAACAATCATCCATGAAACTTTCACTTTTTAATACTTGGTTGCAAATCCTTTGCAGTCAATTACAGCCTGCAGTCTGGAACGCATAGACATCATCAGACGCTGGGTTTCATCCCTGGTGATGCTCTGCCAGGCCTCTACTGCATCTGTCTTCAGTTCCTGCTTGTTCTTTGGGCATTTTCCCTTCAGTTTTGTCTTCAGCAAGTGAAATGCATGCTCAATCGGATTCAGGTCAGGTGATTGACTTGGCCATTGCATAACATTCAACTTCTTTCCCTTTAAAAAAAACTCTTTGGTTGCTTTTGCAGTATGCTTCGAGTCAATATTCATCTGCACTGTGAAGCGCCTTCCAATGAGTTCTGAAGCATTTTGCTGAATATGAGCAGATAATATTGCCCGAAACACTCCAGAATTCATCCTGCTGCTTTTGTCAGCAGTCACATCAATAAATACAAGAGAACCAGTTCCATTGGCAGCCATACATGCCCACGCCATGACACTACCACCACCATGCTTCACTGATGAGGTGGTATGCTTTGGATCATGAGCAGTTCCTTTCCTTCTCCATACTCTTCTCTTCCTATCACTCTGGTACAAATTGATCTTGGTCTCATCTGTCCATAGGATGTTGTTCCAGAACTGTGAATGCTTTTTTAGATGTTGTTTGGCAAACTCTAATCTGGCCTTCCTGTTTTTGAGGCTCACCAATGGTTGACATCTTGTGGTGAACCCTCTGTATTCACTCTGGTGAAGTCTTCTCTTGATTTTTGACTTTGACACACATACACCTACCTCCTGGAGAATGTTCTTGATCTGGCCAACTGTTGTGAAGGGTGTTTTCTTCACCAGGGAAAGAATTCTTCAGTCATCCACCACAGTTTTCTGTGGTCTTCTGGGTCTTTTGGTGTTGCTGAGCTCACTGGTGCATTCTTTCTTTTTAAGGATGTTCCAAACAGTTGATTTGGCCACACCTAATGTTTTTGCTATCTCTCTGATGGGTTTGTTTTGTTTTTTCAGCCTAATGATGGCTTGCTTCACTGATAGTGACAGCTCTTTGGATCTCATATTGAGAGTTGACAGCAACAGATTCCAAATGTAAATGGCACACTTGAAATGAACTCTGGACCTTTTTATCTGCTCCTTGTAAATGGGATCATGAGGGAATAACACACACCTGGCCATGGAACGGCTGAGCAGCCAATTGTCCCATTACTTTTGGCCCCTTAAAAAGTGGGAGGCACATATACAAACTGTTGTAATTCCTACACCGTTCACCTGATTTGGATGTAAATTCCCTCAAATTAAAGCTGAAAGTCTGCAGTTAAAGCAAATCTTGTTTGATTCATTTCAAAGTTGTGGTGGTGTATATAGCCAAAAAGATTAGAATTGTGGTGATGTCCCAATATTTATGGACCTGACTGTAACAAAATTACAAAGTTATGCAATATCCTACTGAACTTAACTGAGCTGTAAAGTTAGCTCGCCCATGAATCGGAACTCTAGCTTTTGTCTTATTTTTTTCAAATATAGATTTTTATTGTTTATAGAAACAGGTCAGGGATGGTACAGTTCAATGACCGTTATAACAGATAACATACATGGGTAATTGCATTGCCAACAACCATTTTTATGTCTAACCTGATAAACACCCATCAGTAATGGCAATATAATCTATGAAATTGTTGTCTATTATATTGTGAGGCGTATACCTCTGACGTCCCAAGATGGGTAATGTCTCTGCAGTCCCACTAACAGGAACTCCAGTGAACTGCCTGAACCCCAGCCATTATTAGGTCGCAAAAGGGAAAACAAGCACAGTAGCAGATATATAGGAAGACAGAACCAACATAGTCCGATGGTTCCGGAGAGGACTGAGAGAAGAGAGATAGAAGTAGTATAGTTGGGGTGGGGGGGAGAGGGTAGGTAAGGGGTTAGGGGCATAGGCCCGGAGGAGCTGGACTTGTCGCCACTGTGTGTATCAGTCGGATCTGTAGTGATTCGCTCATCATGTTCCAGAGCCTCCATGCCTTAGAGTGTTTTTTTTCCAATTTTTTGATTTCTGCAAAAAATCTGCACAACCACATCCCAGCAGACGGAAGTGTGCTTTTTTTCCCACATAAGAGGAATACAGGCGGCGTTCAGCAATTGCCGTACTATTGATTGTTGGTAACTTCTTCCCGGGATCGTGGTAGCGTAGAGCAGAAGGAAAGCTGGGTCATTAGGGATCGTGTGTTCTGTAAATTTCTGGGCAACTGTTTGTACCATCGTCCAAAAATGTAGCTGAGGGCAGGACTAGAAGATATGAAGAAGTGTCCCTTTATTCGATTGGCATCTCCAACATTTGTCCTTGGTGGTTGGAAAATATTTGTGCAATAACTGCCAGTGTCAGTGAAGAACCGTTTGCAAATCAAGCTCCCATTTCTGTATAAATGACAAGTCAGGTTGTTCTGGAGGGGAGTTGAGTAAGAAGTAGGTTTTAGATAGGACTTGGGGTAGGGCCCCTTCGTCTCTACAGTAGTCTTCAAATGTCAAAATCGAATGCAGGAAGTGGTGTAGTCTTATTGCTTTCCAAAATGGAAGGCGGTAGTGGCCGGTGTCACTCGTCGGTGATTGAATGGAAGGCCACCGACCGTCTTCTAAGAAGTTTGAGGCACGATCTCGACCCGCCGCTAAAAGCGTCTTCTGTTTGTGTAAGTCCAGGGGCGAACGCTGGGTTGCCCAGTATTGGGAAAAGAGGGGAGTCTTTAGTAGAGAGGAAATTGTCCGCATGATTAGCGATCCCGTCTGAAGGGTAGCGCCTATTATCGGATGAGATTTCAGAGCGGAGGGCAGTTGGTCAAAGCACCACACGGCCCCTTTTAATGAAACCTCAGTCTGGGTTTGTTCCAGTTGTGTCCATAGTTTGCTCTTGCTGTGCCGGTTCCAGTCAATAATTCTCCCTAGAAACAAAACAGAAAAGGGGGACCGATGACACATCCATTTTAGCACAGATCAAAACGAGGTGAAAACTCGGCTTATATACTGCCCACCCGATTAAAGGACCTGTTTACCCCGTCAACCTTGGTTAAATACCACAATAGGTTCAAAAATCAAGGGGTGGTAGTCCTCTGAATTAAGGAGTAAAGCATATAAAACAACGGAAAAAATCCAACAGCAGTTAATCAGAGAGGACAAGCCGGTGTAAGCTAAGTATCTTTATTGATTATCCAAGTAACAAATTAACCATTTGTAAAACCTACATCCACCTCCAACACATAGTTAAAATAAGACAGACTTCTTAATAGAACACAGGTGGCCACAAACCCAATACAAACACCTCGCACTCGTCTCTCTGAGGAAGCTTGGGTTCAAGCGAAACGCGTAAGCATCAAGCCATCACGCTGCCTGTGGTAAGGACACTGTGATTTCCATCATACACCATGATCCACCTCTGACTATCCCCTATCTCCATGCTGCAACACGGATGTATCCACTGATGTGAACTATTCACTATGCTGCTTTGGACTGTGACTCTCTATACAGCTTACTGATACCACAAGCCTGGACGGCCTGGACCTTGTCTCATATCGTATGTTCCAGCTGGAATGACTGACATCAATATCTGGACCTCCAGAGTGGAATTAATCTCGGTGGGGCTACCGATGTAAGGATTAGCGTACTAACAGTTAAAGATATGTGGCGCTAGTCTAAATATGCCGCTCATCATAAATCTCCAAAGAATTCTCAATGTTTCCGACAATAAAATTATCAAGATCAGTCAGGCTGAGTCAAAATGGATTCATGAATTACGCACTTTAACGCCGCACGGACACAACGTAGAATTCGATCTTAATTGTTTTATCTCTAACTTTTAACTAGAATTTTATAGATTGCATATTTTTGGGTTGTATCTGATTAATTTAAAGGAGAAATTTTATCACAGTTAATGATCTTGGTAGATGCTTGAAACATTATGTCCGTGAATTGGGGATCATAGGTTGGAAAGATTTTGGTCCAATCAGCAAACCCCTTGTCTTGTATTGAGATGCTTTATCTCTAAATTTTAATTGGATTTTTTTATACATTTTATATATTTTGTGGTTTTATTTTGATTAGTTTTAAGGAGAAATTTTATCAACAGCTAATGATTTTGCTAGATGCTTGAAACATGATGTCCCTGTATTGTGGATTATAGGTTAGGGAGGCTCTGGTCCAATCAGCAAATTTCTTGTATTGAAATGAAGATCACACCATGGCTTAGAATATATTCTGCTAGTTATTACTGTATGTATATTGGTTTATTGTTTTAATGTGTCCATCATTCATTCCACATTTCTATACTTCTAAGTGTAAAGCATGATATTTTCAGGCTGGTGATTTTCCCCTATACATCAGCTTGATTTATTTTGTGTGCCTTCTTACCTGGTGGATTAATTACGTAACAGATGACTTGTTCTGAGTCACTATGAGATGGCACAAGTATAAGACACCTCCTAGCTAGTGATTTTTTTCCCATATAATTTTTTCCCATTTATTTGTTTGTCATATTCACTGTTTTCCTGCTAGATGTTGTAATGACCTATTAGATGCTAATTCTGGAGTCACCACCAGAGGGCATGAATGAAAGGAAGGCTATAGCTCATAATGTGATTTTGTTCATTACACAAATTGTGTATAGTATCTATGTGCTAGTATTGTTAAATGAACTTTTTATTTTGATGTATGAAGCAGCACTGATAATGTTATGTCAATAGTATGGAGGGAGTAGTTTTTAACATACACACAGGATCGTACGTAAACATTGTTGACATCGTTGCCATGACGGCGGCGCTGTTATAAGCTGGCTAACAGGCACCGGACTCCTCATCCCTTTGATAAAGTCACGTGGTGTGACGCAACGCGTCAGGGTAGGAGGAGCCAGGTGCCGACGCTTCCAGGGGACGGCCGTACCCGGAAGCTTGTATTGTTTCTGCTGTTACTGCTGCTGACAGTTTCGTTTTTACATGTAAGTTACTATGTTTTTACAATAAACTTGGATTTGAATTACTTCACTATGGAAGCATCTCCTTCTTCATTATCATTTTGGGGTCGGTGTGAGCGCTGGTGACTAGTTAGTGAGTGTCTGACCCACGTACATCCTTGGAAGAAGGGGACGGCTGCTGGATCATCATCCCTTACAGTTAAATATTAACTATCTGCCTGACTTGGCCCATTGGGGCCGCTGATTAAGGTGAGAGGCTGAGGGAAACACCTGTGTGCTGCACCAGTTTCTTCAAGTGAATGAATCCAGCACCAAGTCACGTTATTGGCATGTTAATATTAACCATCTGTATGGACATTTCAAACCACATTGCATGAAGCAATACATTTTTTGGACTTGATCACAGTTTATGCCACAGTTTTTTATTGTATGAGAAGTATGTTCAGGTGGAAGAGGTGTTACATATATATTTTGGAGTGCACTTTAGAGTCGTAATTTTATATATATGCACGGCTCTGCACCTATGCCACTTTTATGCACTTGATCACTTTTTGTTTATTTTATGTGATATTGAACTGCACTTTCACATTCATTATTGCATGCTGCTTTGATATTATTTACCCATCAGCAATATTTATTTTTTATTTTGGTATGTATACTTATTATGTTGAAGAAATTATGCACGTTTTATGACACAGTTTTAGGAACCGTTGTTTAATTTTCACCATTACCACTGTGTTTTATAAGTATTTTATGGTCACATTTTTTATTTGGTTTGATTGAGGGACACATCAGTATTGGATGATTTAATTTGATGATTTATTAGGGATGTCTTTTAGTATTTAACACTGTGGTTGATTCAGCTGCCCCCTAATGGGAGAAGATATTATTGTCTATTGTGTATTAAGGAAACATTGAGAATTCTTTGGAGATTTATGATGAGCGGCATATTTAGACTAGCGCCACATATCTTTAACTGTTAGTACGCTACTCATTTGGGTGGGTGAGGCCACCTCTTATGTTGGCAGCTTCTCTAACCTTTTGTGCCCTTGATTTTTAAGAACGCGGTTGTGCGCATTAGTTTTCTATTATTTCAAGATGTAAGGATTAGACTTCTAAGGGCTATGATTACAACCACAGAAGACGTCAAATGGTGAGCTGCTTTACACTCCAAGTATTGAGGAGGAATATCCCGTATAGCTTTTCACGTTTTGTTTTCCTTTTGAAACATCAGCCCTAATTCCAATTGTTTCTAACCTTCGATCCTCACCGATATCTGCACCTCTATATACATTCTGTTGTATAAGAACCACTCGACTTAGTCCTCACACCAAGGGAACTCTCGTCTACCCTTCAAGCACTTTCCATAGGCAATTTCACTGGAACTGTATTTGAGTGCCCCAAATTTCAAATTTCACTGGCCTCTCTGACAATTTAATTTATTGACCATTCATGTTTTTGATCCAGATCCGGACTTAGGATAATTGTCTGTGTGTGAGACGAGTGCGAGGTGTTTGTATCGGGTTGGTTGCCACCTGTGTTCTATTAAGACGTCTGTCTTATTTTAACTATGTGTTGGAGGTGGGTGTAGGTTTTACAAATGGTTAATTTGTTACTTGGATAATCAATAAAGATATTTAGCTTACACCGGGTTGTCCTCTCTGATGAATTGCTGTTGGATTTTTTCTGTTGTTTTATAATTCTCCCTAGGTGTACCACCAGATAGTAATTTTGCATGTCAGGGAGGGCTAGACCTCTGTAGTGTTTAGGGAGAGTAAGATAGCTTCTACGCAATAGGGGTTTCGAGTGTGCCCAGACAAATTTAGTAAAAAGTGAATGCAGCTGTTTAAAATGTGGCGTAATCTTGATCGGAAGTGCTTGGAATAGAAAAAGAAACTTCAGGAGTATACATATCTTGAGGAGGTTGCATCTGCCAAACCAAGATTGTAGGCCCTTGTTCCATTCCTTTAGCAACAGACGGGTCTTTGTTAGCAGTGGTGGGAAGTTCAGTTCGAAGGTGCGTGTCAGATCAGTAGGAATGAGGGCTCCCAGATGTTTGAGGACGCAGTCTGACCATTTGAAGTTGAATTGGGTTTGTAAGGGCTTTAGTCTGTCTGGTGCTAGCTTAACTCCTATTGCTGTGGATTTATCGAAGTTGATTTTTAAATTGGATAGTGTGGCATATCTATCGAATTCTCTAAATAAATTTGGGAGGGACACTACTGGATTAGTGCTTAAGAAGAGGAGATCATCAGCATAAGCCGATATCTTGTATTGGGCATTACCTAATGTGATTCCTGATATGTCTGGGTTGGAGTGTATAGTGCATAAAAAGGGTTCCAGGGATAATGCGAAGATTAGGGGAGATAGTGTACACCCCTGTCTGGTGCCATTCGTAATGGGAAAGGTATCCGATAGGACACCATTGGCTTTGACCTGGGCTGTTGGTGTGGAATAGATATTTGAAATCCAGTGCCACATTTTGTGTCCCAGTCCAATGCGTTTAAAAACAGAGGTCATGAACGTCCAATTGATGTGGACGAATGGTTTTTCAGCGTCTGTGCTGAGAAAGATGCTCGGTGTCTTAGTCACATTGACTATATGAATGAGGTTGAGTACTTTGGTATTATCTCTAGCCTCCCTCTTAAGGATAAAACCCACCTGGTCTAGGTGGATTATATGCGGTATATGCTGGGTCAGTCTGTTGGCTAGGATCTTTGTAAAAAGCTTAAGATCTATATTCAGAAGGGAGATGGGTCTATAGCTGCTGCAGGCGGATGGGTCTTTACCGTCCTTATGTATAAGGGATGTGTGGGCCTTCGGTGTATCTCTGGGGAAATGAGTCCCTTCACCGAGTGCGTTGAACAGCTTCACCATGTAAGGGCCTAAAATTGGTAGTAGAGACTGGTAGTACTGTAGGGTGAAACCATCGGGGCCTTGCCCGGCTTCATCCCTCCCATCGCTTTCTGCAGTTCATCTAGGGTGATGGGGGAATCTAGGTCTGCGCCTACTTCTGCCGAGAGCTGGGGGAGGTGGGAAGAGGTGATATAGTCCTCCATTGCTGCTTCATTAGACACTTGTGCTGGGAGGTTGTATAAGGATGAGTAGTAATCCCTAAATTCTTCTGCAATTTGGAGAGGCTTGACCCTTTTTTGACCCGAAGGAGCTATGATTTGGGGTATATATGTGCTGAGTCTATGGTTTCTAACTGCTTTCGCCAAGAGTTTCCCGCATTTATTGCCCGATTTGTAAGAAAGCTTCCGGCAGAATTGTAGTGCTGCTTTTGCTCTATATTGTACTAAGTCTACTGTTTGTCTCCTAAGCGCTAACAGTTTAGTTTCTAAAGAGGATGTGGGTGTACGTTTATGCTTTAGTTCAACTTTGTGTATCTCACGAAGGAGCTTAAGCAGTTGTTCCCTTTCTCTTTTGATACGCGCCCCGTGTTTAATCAGCACCCCTCTTATAACGGTCTTATGGGCTTCCCATAGGATACCAATGTCACAGTCCACGTTGTGGTTGGTTTGGAAATAGTGCTTTAGTTCAGCTGTGACATCGGCTAGGACTGCTGGGGTCTGTAACAAGCTTTCGTTCAGTTTCCAGAACCTAGTTCTGTTGGTCGTGACCGTAGAGAGGGTATATCTCCTGGTGATCGGCGCATGATCTGACCATGTGATATTACCTATCTTTGGGTCGTGTACTACTTCTAGCTCACCATGGGGGATGAGAAAGTAATCAATCCTTGTGTACACCTTTATGGGGCGAGGAATAAAAGGTATAATCCCTCTCCCCAGAATGATGGAGCCTCCAAACGTCTATCAGTTGGGCCTTGTGTAGATCTTGTGTGATTCGTTTATGGACGCCAGGACGTACCGAGGAGAGGCCGGATGATGTGTCCACTGTGGGAGACGGGGGTATATTAAAGTTCCCTCCCATGATCACCTGACCCTCTGCAAAATCTGTGAGTTTGTTCAGTTCACGATGGATAAAGTTGTCTTGTCTATCGTTGAGAGCATAAATGGTGGCCAGTGTCAACCGTATGCCCCCTATCAATCCCCTAAAGAAACACATAGCGGCCCTCAGTATCCACCATAGTGTCATGACATGTCCAGGGTACCTAGCCTGCCAGGAGTATAGAAACTCCTTTTGGATTTAGCTGATATGTTGGTGGCATAAGTTAACGGATAGTATTGATTCATAAGGCATGGAGGGCTATCTGTTCTGAAGTGGGTTTCTTTTATAAACGCCTCATCAGCGTGGGCTCTTTTAAGGTCATTCAGTAGGATACACAGCTTTTCGGGTGTATTCAGACCCTTCACGTTCAGCGAGAAGATGTTGATCGAGTCCATCCTCTCCGGATCCTAAGGGTGGGGGTGGTGGTGAGGAGGGGTGAAGAGGGGGATAAAGTGGGGGAGAAAGTGTGAGAGAGAAAGATAGGAAAGTAGAAAATGAGGACAAAGCAGAAAAAGGTGAGATTGGACAGTGGGATACTGTCCTCCTTCCTATTAAATGCACAGAAAATTATGCAGAAAAGCACTTCCCGGCTTCTACCGGGCAAGGTGCCTTAACCTAATGGTGAAGAGGTTAGACTGGGCCGAGAGGAATTCTCCCAGCCCTACCCAGTCCCCTCAGCTTGATGACATAGCACAAACACGTGAACTTACCAGAAACCATCAACTCCATAACTGAAGTGTAGTAAGCCCAGGAGCAAGAGATATAGGGAAACATTGTCAACTTTAACAATAAAGGTAAACTTTCTTTCCACCCCCCCCTTTACAGAGAGTTACCAGAGTTAGTTCTGGGACATTTCTAATATACTGTGATTCTGTATATACCTTAGTTATTGCTCTGTGTTCCAGAATCCCATAAAATAAAACAATGAAATGGGGGGAAACAAAACACCTCTTCACCAAGTGTCCAGTGGTGGCAACAAATGAGGCAGAAATATCAAGCAAAAAAATAAAAATAAAAAATGTAACATGTATATTGAGGTAAATGCCCCCTAGCTGTCTGTGCTATGTGGGGTGATCTTGTATATCTCCAATATTTGTTATTGTTGGTCCACCCCTGGGCAGGCCATTTTCCCTTCCCCTCTCCCAGGTGTCCGAATCAGATCCCTCACGCGGAACATATGGATTTCATAGCCCATCTGGTGAAAATAACCGCCATACGGTAATCCCCTCTCCTCAGCCGAGGAGAGGCGTGTAGGCCTCCAAACCCTCCTTCACTTTGGGAGCTTCTCTGAACTATAAGTGGTGTGGTCAGAGTCGACAAGTCCCCTGTCTGGCTGGGTTTGACCGTATTGGTTCCACTGTGTGGAGCAGGCCATCACGTGTGCTGGGGTTAATAATCAGTTGCATGGTTGTGTAATGCCGCCCAACCCAATTCTGGGCAGATGGGTGATGGAAAGAGGGAGGGGGGTAGTAAGAAGGAGTTGGAGCCTTCGCTTATTAAACATAATGGTGCATGCCAACCCGCTCAACCGCAGTGTACCACTCTCGTCCAGGCATCTCCCCACATCGCATATACACCTGCATGCTGAGTCCCCTATTGGGGCAACCCCTCACATGGTGATGGAGAACTTTGTGCTTAACATTTTTGACCCCCCCCGTCTATGACAGAGCACATTACTGTAGCGAAAGATGAGAAATAAATCTCTAAAAACATTAAGGCTCAAAGATCTTTCTGGTGCACCATTAGGGGTTTAAGCAGTCTGAAGGGATGCAATGTCTGCTGGCTGGTGGGTGTCTCCCCTTTCAAGCAGTGTCCGCACACATGGTGTCGGGGACATCAGTGTAAAAGTTTCCGCACAGGCATCATAGTTCCACGATAGTGCATAGGGGACATCCCATAACGCCAAATGTTGACAGTCTAGGGTCTCTGCAGGATATGGTGGGACCCCTGTGGGTAAGGTATATCTGGTGCAAGGGGGAGCTGGCCATCCAGGTGGCCACTAGGGGGGTTGGAGGTAGGGGATGGGAAGGCCTGGGACAACAGGCAGAAAAAAGGGGGAGAATGGATATGAGAGATCTTACTGTATCATAGGTGGCTATTAGGATTCCCAAATCTCTTCAGGTGAGGTGACACAGGATCTGCGTCAGATCCTCTGCGGTCTGGGTGATCGGGCTCTCCTTGTTCCCGGCGTGCCAGGGCGGTGAGTGAGGCGCTGGGGCATCTGGAGCCAGTCAGGTGGGGTCCACTTCCATGAAGTCGAACAGGGCGGGGAGTTCCTCTGGGGTGTGTAGAGTGAAAAATCGCTGGGCTTTCTTGAAGGTGACAAATGGGGAAGCCCCACCTGTAGGTGATTCCCGATTGTCAGGCTATCTCCAGTACCGGCTTCAGCATTGCTCGCCACTGTAAGTTTGCTCTGGATAGATCAGGCAGGATCTGCAGGGGTGCGCCATCAAAGTCATTGTCCCCTTTCTCCCAGACCTTTCGCAGGATCAGTTCTTTGTGGGGATAATGATGCACTCGGCAGATGACATCCCTCGGTCTATCCGGATCTGAGGACCGAGGGGCCCAGGGCTCTGTTTATCTGGTCAAAGGACATGTTAGTAGGGAAAGCTTCTCCTGCTATGTCCCGGAAAACGGCCAGAGTTGATGCCGATAGGTTCTCTGCCTCTGGGGCCTCTGGTAGACCTCTCAGCCTCAGGTTGTTCCTCCTGCTGCGGTCCTCAGTATTTTCCAGCTGGAGTTGCTGGGTGAGCATCTTGGTCGCCTGGGACGTCTGGCGGTTCTCCATTGCCTGCATCCGCCTCTCCAGCGCCGCTACCGAGGACTCCCCCGAATCCACCCTGTCTGTGAGCTGTTTAATAGCTTTCCGGACTGCTGTTATATACTTGCGGTGTGCCGCTTCCAGCTTGCCAACCCAGGCCTCAATGTCGGACCTTGTGGGCAAGTCCCGGAGCAGCGCTCTCAGGGGGATTGGCATGTGTACTGAGTCCTGGGGCTCCGATCAGAATACTGCCGGAGTGTCATAGCCTGCCTCTGAGGCTAGCGAGGCCGCAGGGGAGGTAGAGGGGTCCTGGGAAGCTCTTTCCTCATGGTAGCTGAGCCGAATGGGATCTGCCATTTTGGTAGCCAGGGAGGCCTCTTGCAGGATCGTAATGTACCGCTGGATTTCCAAGCTTGTCTGTGGCTTGGGAGAGGTTTTCTTTTTGTTTTTGCCTTTTCTCTTACCAGCCGAGTACATGCCGGGTATTTCTGGAGCGGATATTCCGGGTTTTAAGTAGGGGTGCAACTGATCAAAAAACTAACGGTTTGGATCGTTCCTCAGATCAGGGGTCACGTTTTGGATCATTTTTGGATCAACAAAAAAAAATCTCCCCCACTGTAATATCCACAATCTCCCTATTGGCAGGGTATTGGCAGGGTATGGCAGAGTATTGACAGGGTATGGCAGGGCATTGCAGAGTATTGGCAGGGCATTGCAGAGTATTGGCAGGGCATTGCAGCAGGGTATTGCAGCAGGGCATTGCAGAGTATTGGCAGGGCAATGCAGAGTATTGGCACTGCTGCCATCCAATCTCTCCCCTCCACTGTACAGATCAGTACACAGAGGGGAGAGAGGAACCGGCGTCATGACATGACGCCGGTTTGTTACAAGTGATCGCTCCGTCATTTGACGGAGCGATCACGTGCTAAACGGCCGCCGGGTGTACCAAGATGGCCGCCGCTCCGGAGCTAGGCCGAAGCCGCGGCCTTTCCTATGGCCGAGGCCACAGAGCGATCCGTAGATCGCGGGTGTCCCGTACGGATCAACCTCCGCGGATCGGATCACAGATCGATGACGATCCGTTGCACCCTTAGTTTTAAGCTATTTCAGACTGAGAAGGACCAGGAGTGCAACAAGCACGCTTATTCACTCGGCCATGTCCAGACCGCGCCCCCTAGCTTTTGTCTTATAACTAATTATCATCTTACAATATGTTGACCTATGTGCCCGGGGCACAAAAGTGTTCCCATCTGGGGTGTCTGGAGGTGGGGAGGCCACTCTCTGTACATTAAGATCTACAATTAGAATTGATAAGATGTATCCCGGTTTGGAACTTCTTTTATATTTTATCAGCTGCCCATATTTGTTCGCTTACTTGTTTTACAACCTACTGTACGACGGACAATTTCCGCATTGTTATTTCCTTGATATTGTGAAAAAACTAATAAAGAAACTATTGAAGCAGAAGAACTGCACACGGCAGTGAAATCTGCTAAACACGGGAAAGTGCCCGGACAGATTTACCATACAGTACTACAAGACCCTCCTGCCCTTGCTAGGTCTGCATATGGTTAAAATGTTCAATGGCCTGGGACAGACCACTTTGTTTCCACCGGCCTCACTTTTATTGCATGTATCAGTTATTCCAAAGGAAGGGAAAGACCCCGCTGTGGTAATTATTGACCGATCTCAATGCTTAATAAGGACCTGAAGCTCTTCACTAAAATACTTGCCTCTCGGCTTCAATCTTTGCTACCCCAACTGGTCCACTTGGACTAAATGGGCTTCATTCCAACTCGTGAAGCAAGAGACACCGTTAAATTACTCAATCTGGTCCATTACGCCAATTAAACGGGCTCTCCCTGCGTGTTTCTTTGCACCGATGCGGAGAAAGCCTTTGGTAGGGTGAATTGGGCCTTCATGTTTGTGGTCCTGAAGCATATGGGCTTTGGGGAACAGATGCTCCACTGGATCTCTAGCGTCTACTCTACACCACAGGCTGCGGTTAAGGCAAATGGGGTGTTCTCAGAGCCGTTTCCCATCACTAATGGCACCCGTCAGGGATGCCCCCTCTCACCCTTGCTTTTTGCCCTCTCATTAGAACCTTTTCTGAACAGAATTTGATTAAACCCAGATATTTTAGGATTTCAAGTGGGCGATCTCACACACACAAAGTCTCTGCATATGCAGACGATTTGCTTTTTTCCTTGACCAACCCACACATTTCGAACTTTCTGGAAGAATTTGACCATTACGGAGCCTTATCAAATTTGAAAATAAATTACACCAAATCGGAGGCGATGGGTGTCGCCCTGCCCTCCTCCTTTTTGCGCCACACTTTACAGCTCAACTTTAACTTTAATTGGGCGTCTTCTGCGCTGAAGTACTTGGGCACCCACATACCCCCCAAACTTAGCTGATACCTTCACGTTGAATTTCCCACCCCTGCTCAGTGAAGTCCATTCCCTCTTAGATAAGTGGCATCAAGGTCTACACTCCTGGTTTGGGTGAGGTAACATGAAAATGAGTATCTTACCAAAGTTTTTGTATCTCTTTCAGACTTTACCTATCTCCATCCCCTTGGCCTTCTTTCATCAAATAAAAGCCCTCTTTACCAAGTTTATATGGCTGCGCAAGTGGCCCAGGATCTGTAGGCGTCTTCTGACGTTACCTAAAAATTGTGGCTATCCCAGACGCATTTTAATACTTCCAAGCTGCTCACCTTGGCAGAGTGATCGACTGGTGAAGGCACAGGGATCTTAAACTTTGGACAAACATAGAACAGCAGTTCAGCCCTATCCCCCTGAATAGGGCACCTTTGTGCTATACAGCCTTACCAAATTCCCTCAAGTCACATCCCACTATAGGACTTACTCTCTGAGTCGGCTGTATGACATGCAAGAACCCGGAGCTTTCCTCCGCTCAAACTCCGCTGTTTCCCAGTTTGGGAAACCCTGGCTTTCCCCCAGACATAGAACAAGGCCCGTTTCAGAATCTCCTTGAGAGAAACTGCTAGTACCTAGTCCACTATTTCCGTATTGATGCGGCCGGATGGCCGGTTTGGGCTCCCTTTTTTGGCAGGCACTCCAGCTTCAGCACTTCTTTTGATTAGAGGTGCACTGAAATTTTGGCCCCTGAAACATATCGTCCGAAAACTGTATTTTAGGCATTGCGCTGAAAGGAGAAAAGTTGCTGATAATGGCACCGTAAATGGGGAGAGGTCAGGGGGCAGGGTCCGCCTCCGGTGCCGCACATTTTGGGGGTTTCATCCATCCCGTCCTCTCCTCCTCCCCTCCCTTGTCCTCAGGCAGAGTGGCGATCCCTATGTGTCACGGGACTGAATTGCCTGGGCGGCCACTGTAATAATGTCCCGCCTCCTGTGATAGACAGCACACTGATCCAATGCCGGGACATTGAATCAGTATGACATATCACAGGAGGCGGGACATTGTTACTGCGGCCGCCCGGACATTTCAAATCCAGCTCTGTGACACAGCGGCAGATCGCCGTTCTGATCTGGGCACCAGTGAGGCTGCCTCTGACGGGCACTGGCGGGGGCTGCCTCTGGGCATTGGCGAGGCTGCATTGATCTCTTGTATCATGTCTGCAGTCTCTGACCATCTCCTGTACCATGTCTGTGTAGCAAAATGGACTACAATTATAAAGCACTGTATCCTGGGTCTTTCAAAGCCTCACTTTTCCCTCTAGTGCTCAGTGTATCAGGTGACATCATATTTGTGTGCCCAGCGTAAAGGACTGTGGGATGAGTAGTTCTCTCGCCAGATTATTGCTATACCTGATTATGTATCCTGACTACATATCCCAGGGATCTTTGCTGCTGCTGGAAAGATTGCTGGGAGTAGCTATAAAAGAAGCTGAAAGCCCGCGCGGCACTCTTCTTTCCGGGCCTGACATAAGACGGACCTCTCCGTGAAACACAGGAGGGGAGGTCGCGGTCTACCACACAGAGTTCAACCCTCCAACCCATAACCTGAGGAGCCTAGCTCTGTCGTTTGCTGTCGGACATCCTTCCAGCACCACTCCGGTCACCTGCCTTTCGGTGTGTGTCAAGATTCACATCGGGAGATCGAGACAGCGAATCCATCTTGCACAGACACATTCATGCTAGGAGTACTTTACTGAATTTATTTGAGTATTTTTCTTAAGACAACTCTAGCCTTCCACACTACAAGAAATCCACTGTTTACCACCACACCTAATCGGATTACATATACTAAAAAAACATATGACCTGATAAAAACCCAACGTAACATAAACATGCCTCCATCCCTGTATTTGATAAAAGACGAAAGGAGTGGGTTGTGGGACTTTAACCACTTGCCGACCGCCGCACGACTATATACGTCGACAGAGCGGCACGGGCAGGCAAAAGGACGTATATGTACGTCCTTGCCTGCCCGCGGGTGGGGGGTCCGATCGGACCCCCCCCCGGTGCCTGCGGCGGTCGGCAAATCTCCCCCGGCGATCGGAGGTGAGGGGGAGGCCATCCATTCGTGGCCCCCCCCTCGCGATCGCTCTCAGCCAATGGGATCATTTCCCTGCCTCTGTATTGTACACAGAGGCAGAGGAAATGATGTCATCTCTCCTCGGCTCGGTATTTTCCGTTCCGGGCCGAGGAGAGAAGACTGTAATGTAAGTGCACCAACACTACACACACAGTAGAACATGCCAGGCACACTAAACACCCCGATCCCCCCCCCGATCGCCCCCCGATCCCCCCCCAATCACCCCCCCCCCCCTGTCACAAACTGACACCAGCAGTTTTTTTTTTTTTTTTTCTGATTACTGTATTGGTGTCAGTTTGTGACAGTTACAGTGTCAGGGCAGTGAGTGTTAGGCCCCCTGTAGGTCTAGGGTACCCCCCTAACCCCCCCTAATAAAGTTTTAACCCCTTGATCACCCCCTGTCACCAGTGTCGCTAAGCGATCATTTTTCTGATCGCTGTATTAGTGTCGCTGGTGATGCTAGTTAGGGACGTAAATATTTAGGTTCACCGTCAGAGTTTTATAGCGACAGGGACCCCCATATACTATCTAATAAATGTTTTAACCCCTTGATTGCCCCCTAGTTAACCCTTTCACCACTGATCACTGTATAACCGTTACGGGTGACGCTGGTTAGTTTGTTTATTTTTTATAGTGTCAGGGAACCCGCCGTTTATTACCGAATAAAGATTTAGCCCCCTGATCGCCCGGCGGTGATATGCGTCGCCCCAGGCAGGGTCAGATTAGCGCCAGTACCGCTAACACCCACGCACGCAGCATACGCCTCCCTTAGTGGTATAGTATCTGATCGCATCAATATCTGATCCGATCAGATCTATACTGGCGTCCCCAGCAGTTTAGGGTTCCCAAAAACACAGTGTTAGCGGGATCAGCCCAGATACCTGCTAGCACCTGCGTTTTGCCCCTCCGCCCAGCTCGGCCCAGCCCACCCAAGTGCAGTATCGATCGATCACTGTCACTTACAAAACACTAAACGCATAACTGCAGCGTTCGCTGAGTCAGGCCTGATCCCTGCGATCGCTAACAGTTTTTTTGGTAGCATTTTGGTGAAATGGCAAGCACCAGCCCCAGGCAGCGTCAGGTTAGTGCCAGTACCGCTAACACCCACGCACCGTACACCTCCCTTAGTGGTATAGTATCTGAACGCATCAATATCTGATCCGATCAGATCTATACTAGCGTCCCCAGCAGTTTAGGGTTCCCACAAACGCAGTGTTAGCGGGATCAGCCCAGATACCTGCTAGCAACTGCGTTTTACCCCTCCGCCCGGCCCAGCCCAGCCCACCCAAGTGCAGTATCGATCGATCACTGTCACTTACAAAACACTAAACGCATAACTGCAGCGTTCGCAGAGTCAGGCCTGATCCCTGCGATCGCTAACAGTTTTTTTTGTAGCGTTTTGGTGAACTGGCAAGCACCAGCCCCAGGCAGCGTCAGGTTAGTGCCAGTAGCGCTAACACCCACGCACGCACTGTACACCTCCCTTAGTGGTATAGTATCTGAACTGATCAATATCTGATCCGATCAGATCTATACTGGCGTCCCCAGCAGTTTAGGGTTCCCAAAAACGCAGTGTTAGCGGGATCAGCCCAGATACCTGCTAGCACCTGCGTTTTGCCCCTCCGCCCGGCCCAGCCCAGCCCACCCAAGTGCAGTATCGATCGATCACTGTCACTTACAAAACACTAAATGCATAACTGCAGCGTTCGCAGAGTCAGGCCTGATCCCTGCGATCGTTAACAGTTTTTTTGGTAGCGTTTTGGTGAACTGGCAAGCGCCAGCGGCCTAGTACACCCCGGTCGTAGTCAAACCAGCACTGCAGTAACACTTGGTGACGTGGCGAGTCCCATAAGTGCAGTTCAAGCTGGTGAGGTGGCAAGCACAAGTAGTGTCCGGCTGCCACCAAAAAGACAAACACAGGCCCGTCGTGCCCATAATGCCCTTCCTGCTGCATTCGCCAATCCTAATTGGGAACCTACCGCTTCTGCAGCGCCCGTACTTCCCCCATTCACATCCCCAACCAAATGCAGTCGGCTGCATGAGAGGCATTTTTATGTCCTCCCGAGTACCCCTACCCAGCGAACCCCCCCAAAAAAGATGTTGTGTCTGCAGCAAGCGCGGATATAGGCATGACACCCGCTATTATTGTCCCTCCTGTCCTGACAATCCTGGTCTTTGCATTGGTGAATGTTTTGAACGCTACCATTCACTAGCTGAGTATTAGCGTAGGGTACAGCATTGCACAGACTAGGACACACTTTCACAGGGTCTGCCAAGATGCCATCGCATTTTGAGAGACCCGAACCTGGAACCGGTTACAGTTATAAAAGTTACAGTTACAAAAAAAGTGAAAAAAAAAAAAAAAAAACACAAACAAAAATATAAAATAAAAAATAATAGTTGTCGTTTTATTGTTCTCTCTCTATTCTCTCTCTCTCTATTCTCTCTATTGTTCTGCTCTTTTTTACTGTATTCTATTCTGCAATGTTTTATTGTTATTATGTTTTATCATGTTTGCTTTTCAGGTCTGCAATTTTTTATACTTTACCGTTTACTGTGCTTTATTGTTAACCATATTTTTGTCTGAGTACAGCATTCACGACTTTGAGTGGTTATACCAGAATGATGCTTGCAGGTTTAGGTATCATCTTGGTATCATTCTTTTCAGCCAGCGGTCGGCTTTCATGTAGAAGCAATCCTAGCGGCTAATTAGCCTCTAGACTGCTTTTACAAGCAGTGGGAGAGAATGCCCCCCCCCCCCACCGTCTTCCGTGTTTTTCTCTGGCTCTCCTATCTCAACAGGGAACCTGAGAATGCAGCCGGTGATTCAGCCAGCTGACCATAGACCTGATCAGAGACCAGAGTGGCTCCAAACATCTCTATGGCCTAAGAAACCGGAAGCTACGAGCATTTTATGACTTAGATTTCGCCGGATGTAAATAGCGCCATTGGGAAATTGGGGAAGCATTTTATCACACCGATCTTGGTGTGGTCAGATGCTTTGAGGGCAGAGGAGAAATCTAGGGTCTAATAGACCCCAATTTTTTCAAAAAAGAGTACCTGTCACTACCTATTGCTATCATAGGGGATATTTACATTCCCTGAGATAACAATAAAAATGATTAAAAAAAAAAAAAAATGAAAGGAACAGTTTTAAAATAAGATAAAAAAGCAAAAAAATAATAAAGAAAAAAAAAAAAAAAAAAAAAAGCACCCCTGTCCCCCCTGCTCTCGCGCTAAGGCGAACGCAAATGTCGGTCTGGCGTCAAATGTAAACAGCAATTGCACCATGCATGTGAGGTATCACCGCGACGGTCAGATCGAGGGCAGTAATTTTAGCAGTAGACCTCCTCTGTAAATCTAAAGTGGTAACCTGTAAAGGCTTTTAAAGGCTTTTAAAAATGTATTTATTTTGTTGTCACTGCACGTTTATGCACAGTTGTAAAGCATGTCATGTTTGGTATCCATGTACTCGGCCTAAGATCATCTTTTTTATTTCATCAAACATTTGGGCAATATAGTGTGTTTTAGTGCATTAAAATGTAAAAAAGTGTGTTTTTTCCCCAAAAAATGCGTTTGAAAAATCGCTGCGCAAATACTGTGTGAAAAAAAAAAATTAAACACCCACCATTTTAATCTGTAGGGCATTTGCTTTAAAAAAATATATAATGTGTGGGGGTTCAAAGTAATTTTCTTGCAAAAAAAAATAATTTTTTCATGTAATCAAAAAGTGTCAGAAAGGGCTTTGTCTTCAAGTGGTTAGAAGAGTGGGTGATGTGTGACATAAGCTTCTAAATGTTGTGCATAAAATGCCAGGACAGTTCAAACCCCCCCAAATGACCCCATTTTGGAAAGTAGACACCCCAAGCTATTTGCTGAGAGGCATGTCGAGTCCATGGAATATTTTATATTGTGACACAAGTTGCGGGAAAGAGACAAATTATTATTATTTTTTTTTTTTTTTGCACAAAGTTGTCACTAAATGATATATTGCTCAAACATGCCATGGGAATATGTGAAATTACACCCCAAAATACATTCTGTTGCTTCTCCTGAGTACAGGGATACCACATGTGTGAGACTTTTTGGGAGCCTAGCCACGTATGGGACCCCGAAAACCAAGCACCGCCTTCAGGCTTTCTAAGGGCGTAAATTTTTGATTTCACTCTTCACTGCCTATCACAGTCTCGGAGGCCATGGAATGCCCAGGTGGCACAAACCCCCCCCCAAATGACCCCATTTTGGAAAGTAGACACCCCAAGCTATTTGCTGAGAGGTATAGTGAGTATTTTGCAGACCTCACTTTTTGTCACAAAGTTTTGAAAATTAAAAAAAGAAAAAAAAAATTTTTTTTTTTGTCTTTCTTCATTTTCAAAAACAAATGAGAGCTGCAAAATACTCACCATGCCTCTCAGCAAATAGCTTGGGGTGTCTACTTTCCAAAATGGGGTCATTTGGGGGGGTTTTGTGCCACCTGGGCATTCCATGGCCTCCGAAACTGTGATAGGCAGTGAAGAGTGAAATCAAAAATGTACACCCTTAGAAATCCTGAAGGCGGTGATTGGTTTTCGGGGTCCCGTACGCGGCTAGGCTCCCAAAAAGTCCCACACATGTGGTATCCCCATACTCAGGAGAAGCAGCTAAATGTATTTTGGGGTCCAATTCCACATATGCCCATGACCTGTGTGAGCAATATATCATTTAGTGACAACTTTGTGCAAAAAAAAAAAAAAAAATAAAATAAATTGTCACTTTCCCGCAACTTGTGTCAAAATATAAAATATTCCATGGACTCAACATGCCTCTCAGCAAATAGCTTGGGGTGTCTACTTTCCAAAATGGGGTCATTTGGGGGGGGTTTGTGCCATCTGGGCATTTTATGGCCTTCAAAACTGTGATAGGTAGTGAGGAGTAAAATCAAAAATGTACGCCCTTAGAAATCCTGAAGGCAGTGATTGGTTTTCGGGGCCCCGTATGCGGCTAGGCTCCCAAAAAGTCCCACACATGTGGTATCCCCATACTCAGGAGAAGCAGCTAAATGTATTTTGGGGTGCAATTCCACATAGGCCCATGGCCTGTGTGAGCAATATATCATTTAGTGACAACTTTTTGTAATTTTGTTTTTTTTTTTTTTTTTTTTTCATTATTCAATCACTTGGGACAAAAAAAATGAATATTCAATGGGCTCAACATGCCTCTCAGCAATTTCCTTGGGGTGTCTACTTTCCAAAATGGGGTCATTTGTGGGGGTTTTGTACTGCCCTGTCATTTTAGCACCTCAAGAAATGACATAGGCAGTCATAAATTAAAGACTGTGTAAATTCCAGAAAATGTACCCTAGTTTGTAGGCGCTATAACTTTTGCGCAAACCAATAAATATACACTTATTGACATTTTTTTTACCAAAGACATGTGGCCAAATACATTTTGGCCTAAATGTATGACTAAAATTGAGTTTATTGGATTTTTTTTAGAACAAAAAGTAGAAAATATCATTTTTTTTCAAAATTTTCGGTCTTTTTCCGTGTATAGTGCAAAAAATAAAAACGGCAGAGGTGATCAAATACCATCAAAAGAAAGCTCTATTTGTGGGAAGAAAAGGACGCAAATTTCGTTTGGTTACAGCATTGCATGACCGCGCAATTAGCAGTTAAAGCGACGCAGTGCCAAATTGTAAAAAGTGCTCTGGTCAGGAAGGGGGTAAATCCTTCCGGGGCTGAAGTGGTTAAATGAAGCATGGATATGTGTATGAAAATGTCTAGGATACCTACAATTAAATAAAATGTCACCGTCCCAAAGGGAAGATCTGTATAATCATCAGGAGTTACTGATCAATCTAATACACTAAAATCAATTCATAAGTAATAAATATATAATGTATCATAAAATATAGTGTGTCCCCACCTCAACCCCGGGGGAGATAGCTCATTCAGGGCCACCCTTCTATTTCCATCCATGGACTGTTGAGCGATGTGCTTGGGCTTTGCCAAAGGTAGTGTATACTTCCAAAACCTGTCCCCTTTTGAAAGCATGATTTATTTATTATATATATATATATATATATATATATATATATATATATATATATATATATATATATATATATATATATATATATATATATAGTATATTATAATTTTTTTTTTTTTTTTGAGACTTTGTTGGCCTATTCATTCATTTATTCTACCTTTTTAGCCAATTGATGCATCCTACTCCTGATGATTGGCTTTAAACGCCATGAAACGCGTAGAGTCCATACTCAGGGATGCCAAGTTTGTTCCAATCATGGATTTATCAAATGCATTTTATATTATATTTATTAGGATAACCATGTCTACTTTGCCTGTGTAACCATTCAATTTTATAATTGTAATTGCCTGTACCAACTATGTCTATATTAAACACTATTCATGTCAATATGATTATTATATTGTATTATGCTTTTTTTTGCATGATTTATGTATTATATTTTATGATACATTATATATTTATTACTTATGAATTGATTTTTAGTGTATTAGATTGATCAGTAACTCTTGATGGTTATACAGATCTTCCCTTTGGGATGGTGACACTTTATTTAATTGTAGGTATCCTAGACATTTTCATACACCTATCCATGCTTCATTTAAAGTCCCACAACCCATTCCTTTCGTCTTTAATCGGATTACAGTTAACGAGCACCCACATACCGGTGAAGAACATCAGATCTGCAACGTGGACTTTATTGCCATTACTGATAAAAGGGTCTCTCCTTTATATTATCATTCTTAAAACTGCTCTCCCTCCTTATGATGGCAGTATAGGCTGGCCAGATTCCATCTCTTTCAGAATGTCAATACAGTCAGTTAGCTGAAACGTCTATTAGGGAGGTAACCCCATTTCTCAAGGAAGTGTTTATACAGTATTGTCTTTATTAAAGTGGTTGTAAACCCATTACAACCACTTTAACCTACAGGTAAGCCTAGATTAAGGCTTATCTGTAGGTGCAAGAAATATCTCCCAAACGTAAAAGGTTTAGGAGATATTTGCAGAAATAGCGACACCGATGTCTACGGTGCATGCGCTTTAGACATCGGACGCACTGATCGTGCCATTTCTAACAGCGATCATGCCGTTAGTGGCGGCACCAGCGCGCATGCGCGGGAGTGACGTCATCCTGGTACCTAAATACGCAAAGTGTCTGATTTATTACTCTACAGCATACAAGGATGTCTGAACCCAGAGTGTCAGGAGGGTTGGAATGTTCACTAGGTTACGGCCGTGCAGATGAGCAAGTAATTCTAAGCAGTCCTCAAGGGGGCCGTGCTACATCGGCTAGAGGTGCACCGAATGGAAATTTTGCTAATACTATTAACAGTGTGTTTAAGTTTGAGTAAGAGATTGCAGTCATGATACAAGAGATGGTTAGAGACTGCAGACTGCATTTTTCTTGAGCTTTTCTTGCACTAAAGGGGCCAATAATGGGCAACAATAAATTCATGTTAATTTAAATTGATGATATTAATTATAAAGTCGAATATAATACAACTATATATAAAAATATATATATTTTTTTAGAAACTGTCATTTTCGGTTTTCATTTTTGGCATTCTGCGTTTTGGGTACCAAAATTTCCATTCGGTGCACCCCTACTTTTGATCCCTAGGTCCCCCGACGCATTTTCATAGCCAGCAGACTGTTTGACTTGTACTGTGAGGACAGGGATCTCCTCCCTCGTACCCTCTCTAAGATGTATGCCTTGCTCATCTCCCCTCCGGATGATTTTAATGTGCCAACCCTTAGCAAATGGGAAAGGGATCTCAATAATGCCCTGTACACACGATCGGATTTTCTGACAACAAATGTATGTGAGCTTGTTGGCGGAAAGTCCGGCCATGTGTATGCTCCATCGAACATTTGTTGTCGGACTTTCCACCAACAAATGTTGGCTAGCAGGTTCTCAAATTTTCCGCTAACAAATTTTTTTGTCTGACTTTCCGATCGTGTGTACACAAGTCCGTCGCACAAAAGTCCACGCATGCTCAGAAGCAGAAGTGGCCTTTCTTGTAAACTAGCGTTCGTAATGGAGAATTAACATTCGTGATGTGGCAAATTATGAAATCTCCAAATGCAGCGCACAATTCTCTTCTTCTTTAATGGGATAATAATGAAGCTGCTTTGCTGGTGATACTGATGGAGTTATTGCAAACAAAGTTTCAAAGGCTTTTTTTTTCAAGTGATATCAAGAAGAAGAAGAATAATAGCGCTAAATGAAAAACGCAAAAAGAAAAGCGCAAATCAACACTCACCAAACTTCTAACAGGAAATTAGCAGAAGGAGCCCAAAGGGTGGCGCTAAAGAGCTGAAAAACCATGAAGTACATCTAGTATGTCACTATGTTTGTAATTGTTGGTCAACATTTGTGTGACCGTGTGTATGCAAGACAAGTTGGAGCCAACAATCTTCGAACAAAATTCCACGGTTTTGTTGTCGGAAAGTCCGGTCGTGTGTGCGGGGCATAAGACTTTCACAGCTGTCCAGCGTCAAAATATCAGCCACCTTTCCCTGAAATCATCTATCTGTACGTGCATGCAGAAATCTAACTACAAATTATTGACGCACTGATATCTTATCCTATCGGCTTTGTATAAATACTTTTCTGAAGCCTCGGATCATTGCTGGAGATGTGAAGGGGATAAGGGAACTCTCCTTCACATCTTCTGGTCTTGTCCGAAACGCCACAGTATTGGTCTGAGGTACAGAGGATCTCCCAACAATTTACAGACTTTCCAGTTCCGAAGGATCCTGCCTTCTTCCTGCTCACAAATACCGCTTTGGACATCTAAGAAGTCAGTTCTTCGTCACTTGATTAATGCCGCCAAAGCTTGCCACCAAACTCTGTGCTGGAATGACCCCAATCCTCCTTCCATTGCTATGTGGCTTAATAAAGGCAGTAACATCATTACCCTGGAAGACTTGGTACTTGCCGCCCAAAATAGAAGAGAACGATATACAAAAACATGGGCATATTGCAATAGGTTCGTATATGCGGATGAAGGGAAGTCCCTCCTGGTGAGCTGCTCTGAGGATTGAGGCCCTCCTGGTCTTTGCACTGTTACACCCATGCAACTCACCACCCTCTTTATCTTTGTGTTTCGGTACCACCCCCAGGGTGACCCTATGTCTCTATACCTTAGTTTCCTTCTTTCTAAAAATGTAAAGTGTTCTGTGCAAACTAGAGTATAATGTACATGGGTACCACCTTGACTTTTGAAGTGAGAAACTCTTATGGGTACTAGCGATGTTAATCTTCTTTGCATACCAGCAATCTCGCATTATACTGTATTACCCTGTCAGCTTGGATCGTCTTTATATTTGGTGTGACATGGCAACTCCCTTTCTTTTGTTGTACTATGTTCTGATGGATACTTTTATTCTTTTACATAAATAAAGAATAAAAAAAAGGAAAAAAAAGTCACAAGACTGCTCTAACTGCTGATGAGAAATGGTATTTAGCAGTTTATATTTACTAAAATAATTGCACTTCCATGTTCTGTGTACTGTGTGAGACCAGATTATAGTGAATGCAGGGTCCTGGGTTTAGTAACACTTTAAGTCTAATGCTGCGTACACACGGTCGGAATTTCCGACGGGGAATGTTTGATGTGAGCTCGTTGTCAGAAATTCTGACCGTGTGTATGCTCCATTGGACATTTGCTGACAGAATTTCTGACAACAAATGTTTGAGAGCAGGTTCTCAAATTTTCCGAAAACAAACTTTGTTGTCGGAAATTCCGAGCGTGTGTACACAATTCCCATAATTCAAATCTGATATCATGTGGTGGTATGTCAGGAAGAGAAAAGTTGGATAAGCGAGTAATAGGAGGAATGGGAGCAGGAATCTTGGAAAATAAATTATTAAATCTAATATCTCTATGGGATAAGAAGGCGTTAATATTATCCATCTTTACAGCCGGTGCAGCTATATAGAGTCCCAGAACAAGAAACCAAGCAACATAGCCAATCAATTCAGCACTGTGTGTGTGATGGAACAAGGTAAAAATCTCTGCGAATGGAGAATCGAGCGATCAGCGGTGTTTGATCGCTCAGTTCTCAGCCTTAGAGCCAACAGATGACCGATGCTGCATCCACCTAGGTAAGTATATTTTATTTCTAAAAAAACAAAATGAACAGACCTAAACTTTTCTTTTAAAACAGCCAAGTTAAGCTCTGTTGTTCATATTGAATGCAAGTTTTATCTGTATATAGAAACCGCATTAGAATCCCCGAACAACGTGTGTGTGGTGACACATGAAATACGGTGAGGCCTAGCTAACTCGCACTGAAAGGATCAGAAAATAGCATGGTGGATGAACATTACGTAAAAACCAACAGGTGCCTATCTTCATTCATCCCTTCTGGGGCCAAATATTTACAGCTCCTTTTTGAAGTATAGGATAGTAAAATCACTGCCCTTCCGATGGCTTTTTTTTTTTTTTTTTTTTTTTTTAATTGGGGAAGTCAAACAAGTAGACATAAATCATTTGACATGTACATTGATGCAAGTATAACAACAAGCAGTGCACCTACAAACTGTTCCATTCTACTACTCAGAATTGCTAATATTTGAAAGCAGACCTTTAGTAAGGTTTCCACAATTGTCCTAAGCTACCATTTTTTGTACATCTTGAGTTTCTTTACCCGTGCAACTTACATATTTACTATGACATTCAAAGCAGTGTTAACAGTACTTATCGAACTCTATGTACAAGTCTCTCCATCTTCCAACCATATGTCCCATATCTTTGAATACTTTTATGTGCATCCTCTATGTATATAAATCAACTTTTTGTACGGAAGAGCGTTAATATCCCTTTTCCAGCTTGATAATGTAGGAGTAAGGGTCTGCATCCAGGTTCGAGCTACCACTTTTCTAGCCATAAAGAGAGCTTCATAGATGAATGTAGCTTGAAACTTATCTATATCTGTATCTGGGAGAAGGCCCAGAATACATAATTTTGGGTCCAGTACAACTGGGGAGCCCATTTTATCATGTAGGAATTTAATCACTTGAATCAAACAATTGAATGGTGGAACATTCCCATATGAGGTGATAAAACTTGCCTGACTCACGATCACACAGGGGACATGTTAATCTACGTGTAGGTTGGAACTTTGACATCCTCTTAGGTGTCAGGTATGCTTGGTGAACAATATATAACTGTGTCAATCTGTCCGAGAGTTTAAGTGATGTTGTTCTAACATTTTCTAGTATTTCATCCCAATCGGAGTCACTTATAGCTCTCACATCCTTTTCCCATCTTGATTTGGCCTTTCGAACTACTGACGTTATCCTTGGAATTCTAATGATATAATAAAAGTTTGATATCAGTTTTTGAGATTCTGACCCCATGATTATATCTAGGATTTGAGGGCGTTCAAGAGTAATAGCAAGATCCCTAAATTGAGAGCGCAGCGCGTGGCAGAGCTGCAAGTACCTAAACACTAGCTGATGCGGAATAGAATATTCATCTTTGAGGGATTGGAATGTTTTAGGCTGTGAGTCAGTCATTACTTGGTGGAGATATAATATCCCATACTTGGCCCATATAGTAGGGTCCGGTACTTGTTTAAGTACTGGCAAGTGGTTATTAAGCCACAGGGGGGTATGGGAGTGTATATGCCCCAGTTTAAGCTTTTTCAAAGTTATTTCCCATATTTTTTGATGGTGTGAAAGCACTCCATCATAGCAGGGAATTCTTTTACGTGCCTGTCCTCCCCGAAGTATAACTTGTAGAGGAGATGCCAATGAATTCCCTGGGCTGTCGCACACTAACACTCTATGGCGTTGCATTTCAGTCTTACGGAAATAATACATATGGGATAGTTGTGCAGCTATATAATATTCATGCAAGTCTGGAAGTGAAGTTCCTCCCGTGGTTGTGGGATTTTTGAGAATGTGCCAGGCCAGTTTGTGTCTTTGGTGTCCCCAAAACAAATGATTTTAGTATAGCTTCCATCTTTTTAAAGAACCTGAGGGGAATATATAGGGGTGCGTGCCAGACCATATAGAGAATCTTGGGTAATACAATCATTTTAATGATTATTCGTTCCATTACCCCCAGGGGCAATTTGGACCAGGTTTGTGTTTTGGCTTTTATCAGGGAAAACAGCAGTTCCACATTATTAGCGATGTAGTCCCTCAGCTCCCGTGAGACCAGCACCCCTAAATATTTAATGGTGTTTACCCTAGCTAATGGTAAATCCGGGTGTGTGGGGGGAGGGGGGAAATGGTCTATAGGGAGTATCTGGGATTTATCCCAGTTTATGCGCAGCCCTAAGAAACTTCCCATCCTGTCAATGATTCCCTGCGCCACCTGAAGCGACTGACCCTGATCTGCTAGATATAAAATGGTATCATACGCATATAGACCTATTTTTTCCGTTAATGTATATAAGCGTAGCCCAACTATCTCTGGTGCCGCCCGGATGGCTATGGCCAAAGGTTCAGCTGCCAGGGCGTATAAAACCCCTGCCGCGTGCCTCTCTCAAGGGGGAATTGTTCAGATAGCCATCCATTAACAAAGACCCGCGCTTTTGGTGTTTGATACAAAATTTGCACCCACTTTATAAAATTTGGTCCAAATCCGAATTCCTGTAAGCATTCCCATAAGAATGACCACTCCACTGAGTCAAAGGCCTTGGCTGTATCCAAGGTCACTACCGCCCTAGTACCGTGATTGTCATGTTGTGCTTGGAGATTCAGAAATAACCTCCTAATATTCATGGCCATGTTTTTGCCAGTCATGTAGCCAGTTTGATCAGGGTGTATTAATGAAAGAATAACTTTGTTAAGGTGAGAGGCAAGTATTTTAGCTAGTAATTTGATATCCACTTGAAGTAAGGATATGGGACGGTATGACTCGGGATAATGGGGATCCTTCCCTGGCTTGAGTAAGACTATTATTTGTGCCTCCTGCATGGAGGGGGGAGTGTTCCGTTATCAAAGATGCTTTGGTAAAGTTGTTTTAATTTAGGAATAAGTATTTCCGAAAATGTATTATAAAATTCCAAAAGTAGGCCATCCAAGCCAGGAGTCTTGGATTTAGATAGCTGGGACAATGCTTCTGAGATATCATCTTGTGTTATAGGGGCTTCAAGCATCTTAACTTGTTCTGGGTTAAGCTTAGGGAAATGTATACTATGCAAGTGGCTTTTGATATCTTGTTGGGAGTGAGAGCTTTGTGTTTTATACAGTTCACTATAAAAAGATTGAATTTGAGCCGCTACCTGAGGTGGATCCGTTATGATATCTCCCTGAGGTGTAACCAGGGACACCACCACCAGGTGTTTATCATTTAAATGCACCAGATACGCTAGTATTTTCCCTGCTTGCTCCTCGTGTTCAAATACTCGCTGTTTGTGGAAAAACACTTGTTGTTTGGCTTTCTCTATATGCATTTGGGATACTACTCTAGTTTGCAACTTTACTTTTTGAAGATTGAACTGGGATCTAGAGTGTATGCAGTTTCAAGTTCCTGCAGCTTGTCAGTCGTCAATTGCAAGATAAACTTAGATGACAGTAAAAACATCAAAGCGGCGCTTCTATCAGGCAACAAAAGTAAATCTGATAGATTGGTTTGTATAAAAAATACTAGACTATAATACATAAATAGTCTCTGATGAGTATAGATGGTATTTCAGGCAGTATATTGATGGGTGCACCGTTCACCAGACACTTCACCGCCGTGTGTTCCACACACCCGCAAGGGGTTTTGTGCTCACCAGAACCTAGAGGTAAATAGGCACAGACCAGCATCCCATGGACTATATATCTGGATATCCCAATGGTGAAGTTCAGCCTTCTCTCCGGAATCTTGCACTGGGATAAGCTGGTGCAGGTGTTTAGACAGCATGCAAAGGTCAGTATTCTGATCATTTAGTAAATATTGCAATTCCTTTACTACACCTTCAAGGTCTGGTAGGACCGAGAGCCCAAAATGGATTAAGCCTCCAGATAGAGCATTTAGAAACAGGAATCTTCCCTGCTGGTCCGACTCCAAAGCCACCAATTCAAAAGGGGCTTTTTTGGCTATGATTATCGATACGCCCCTGGACTGATTTGTGTGCGTGCTATGATATACCCAGCCCACTCATGGTCTTTTTAAAGCCGCCTGTAAGTGACCTGTAACGTGGGTCTCCACTAATGCTATAACATCAGCTTTTTGTGACTTAAGGAGTGCTAGGGCAGCGGTTCGTTTGATTTTGTCCCGCAGACCCCTCACATTCCATGTTAAAAATTTAATATCAGTCATATTGCCTCCAGGGTCATAGCATCGTGGCCGGACCAGCCAAATAAGATCGAGTCAACACACATAAAACAATCCCAAACCTCTGTTTCTGTATACTACATTTCTTATTAATATTTGCGATTTGCATACCGGTACATGTATAATATACAACAGTGCTGTACTTCGCATAACTATGCGAAAAAACCCGCTGAACAGAACCCTTCCCACCCAGCTGCGCACCTCCCCAACTTGATGCGAGCATATATTCCCTAACTTTCAACATGAGATTAATCCAGCGTTTCTGACCAGCTGGAGGCGCACATGTTATCATAGGTATCTTCATTGCAACATGTTGAATAAACATTGCTAGGGGAGTGAAAAATTCACTGTCAATTGTGGAGTAAGGTGTTAAGAGAGATTACTAGATCACCACAGAACTCCTTCAATGTGAGCTCCCTGTACCTCTTACACATAACTGTGTGATATTATAGTCAAACTCCAAGTCTATATAATGCTGTATGAGGCGTTCCACCGCTTGTACAAGTTATATTGGTTTGCAGTCTTCCTACAGGTTTTAGCACAGGATTTAAACGTACGGCAAGCAGTTTAGACTTAATCCATGCTTTGCTAAGCTTGTTTTGTAGCAATGTCCATAGATCAGCAACTGGGGGATAAGTAATTCAGAACCACCTTTGGGAACCACGCTATGGTAGGTACGAGCGATAACATTACCCCCCGCAGAAGTGAACTCCACCACAAGGACAGGGTGATGAGGGGGAAGCAGGTTCGTCACCCCCCATAGTAGATTAAATGTCTTTTTGCCAGACATAGGCAGAGTACATACTCACTGGGGTTGTAAGTTGATCCAACCATCAGGCAGAGCGACCCCTCTGATCCAGCCACACTGCAGCCACAGCCGGGTCCTCAAAAAACTGAGCATGGCTGTCTTCCTCTACCAGCAATCTGGCGGGGAATAACATTGCATATTTGAGGTGCTGTGCTCTCAGACGGCGTTTCACCTCTTGAAATTGCGATCTTTTCCTTTGCACTTTGTTGGAAAAATCCGGGAATACCGCTATCTGGCTATTCCCCAGTTGGATGTTCCCTTTCCCTAGTGAGCCGCAGAATTTTATCCCTGTCATGGAAGTTCAAGAATTTTGCTATGAATGTGCGAGGAAGCGCTCCGGGTGGTGGAGGTCTCGCTGGGATGCGGTGCACCCTCTCCACCGCGAACATCATGGAAAAGGCCTCCCTGCCGTAGCTTTTGATCAGGAGAGATTCCAGGAACGCTGCTGGATCAGTGCCCTCCTCCTTTTCTGGAAGACCTATAAACCGAAGGTTACATCTTCGTAAGCGTTTTTCAATGTCGCCCTGGTGGGAGTGTAACTGCTGGATCTGCCGCTGTAAGTCCTCTGTAGTGTGCCTCAGTGGATGCAGGATATCTTCTGCATTTCCTATATGGGTTTCAGTTTCCGTAACTCTCTTTTAGTTTCGAAAAGTCTTGCCGCAGGAGGGAGATGTCTATTTTCACCTTGTCAATCTTGGCGGTCAGGGTGCCTTGCAGAGCCGCTATGGCATCTAGCACCTTAGCCGTATCAGATGCATGGAGTTCGGGATCCGAGCACGTGTTGGCGCCAATCTTCAGGCTGCAAGTCTTTGTCCTGACGGCGATATTGTGCCAGTTTGTCAGCCGTCCCGGTCGCCCTTTTTGGCGGAGACATTCTCTCTGTAATCCTGGAATGCAGAAGAGTAGTTTTGGATACTTTCTGTCCCGGAGTCAGGTACAGGATCTCTATCAGGAGTTCTAGTACAGGGAGCTCTCTCTACCCACGTCTCACTCCATTGCTTGCCAGACCACGCCCCCCCTTTCGTTGGCCTTTAACCTCTTCCGTCACTAAAAAGTGTAATTAGGAGAAGTGGTTACCTGCTTCCCAGAAGTGTTTAGTCACGGAGGACAAAAGGTTTTCTGTCCTAATATTACTTCTGTGTTCAGCAATGCAAACTCTGACTTCTCTGATGGTTAAGAACACCTAATCAAATAGGTCACGCTTTGACTCAAGCAGTGCATTGTCCTCTAAACATTTTGCCATATAGGTTTATATTGACGTATATAAATGTTGCATAAAAAGCAGTCAGTTGGTAAATTGTTAATAAAGCTTGTGGTGTCTAAAAGAAAAAACTGCATTCCTGCCACTTTTAGTCATCGCAATTGGTACAAAAAAAATGGCCAGTGAAATCACACTGACCGGCAGCTTTGGAATCCCACTGAAGTAGTGCGGTTTTCAAAGCTGCATTCGATGCAAATGGGGTGTTATCCTTAGCTTCCTGAAAAATTTCTTAAAGTGGAACTTTTAATGAAAGTGATACTAAAGTCTCTAGTTTTTTGTTATTTTTAAGTAAAAAATAAATGGTATATATACCTTCTCCATGAAATGGTTTTGCACACAGCAGCCCAGATCCTCCTTTCTCAGGTCCCACAACAAGCAGCTTGCTTTGGGGGCACCCGAGCCAAGCTGCAGCTCCATGTGTCCATTCAGACACAGAGTTGTGGCTGGGCCCTGCCCCCTCTCTCTCCTCATTGGCTCACTGACTTTGACAGCAGAGAGAGCCAATAGCGCCCCGCTGCTGTCCTAGCCAATGAGGAGGGAGATTCCCTGGCAGCCGAGTCTCTCCTGCAACATCGCTGGATAGTGATGGGCTCAGGTAAGTATTAGGGAGGCTGAGGGGTGCTGCTGCACACAAAAGGTTTTTTATCCTAATGCATGGAATGCATTTAGATAAAAAACCTTCTACCTTTACAACCACTTTAAGTCCTGCTAGATCACTTCAAGCTGGCCTCTTTTGCAGGTATAGCTATGTAAAACATTAAAAACAAGTGTCTATACTGTCTAAAATCCAGTAATATACTGTCTCACCCTGCTCTGCACAGGCTCAGTTGCTCTCCATTTTAGGCATTTTTAGGCACTGCTGAGTTTGTAGTGGCCGATCTGCTGACAGACTTGAATTAAACCCTACTATCCTTTACAGCCAAGGAAGCTGCTTCTGTTTGATCTCCAGCTGCCATGATGCTGCACATGGGATCAGTTATGACACCAGCCATTTGCTGGTTAGACAGTTTGATGGAGGACACAAGCAAATGTGACAGCAATCCTGGCATTCCAGGAATGTAACTATTTTTTTGAAACCGTTAAATCTATGGATTTAGTTTTGCGTTATGATTTACTGCTGGGCCTTTGTTCTTCAGCAAAATGGTAGCCTCCAGCAAGAAGAAACAGGAGCAATGCTGTAGGCAATTTACAGCACACACTAATTGTGGTAACATAATTTTGTGGAATGTATGTTTCTTGCTAAAGAATATTCTTTTTTGTTTTTTTTTTTTGTTTTTTTTTGTTTTATCAAGTTATGGGTCAAGTTCTGCTTTAAGTTCTGTATCAACCAAGGTAAACAGACTGGATGCAGTGTAGGACTAACTATCCTAGAGATTTCTATTCTCTACAGTTTTGATACACTCAGCTGGGCACACTTAAATACTGCATACGGAGGGTTGCCTTGTGCTCTGTTTATGAATAATGACAGCTATGATTGTCATAGCAGATATTGAACCTGGGAAAACTAAACACAGGCTTACTCCAACTACAGTCAGAGGGTCACAAGAATGAGTGTTTATGTGTACACAAGACCATATGATTTTCTACTAAGACAGTGTAAAATAGCTTTGCAATATACTATAAAGTCCATGTATGTGGCTGTTTACAGAGAACATTCTTTCCCTGTGTTTTTTTTCACCTAGTCTTTCAGGACAGCACCTGAAGAGAGCGCAGCTCCACCCACTTTCCAGGAAACTCTGCAATTATTCCTTTAAAGCCTGGACACTTTCACCATGGCCTCAGTTGTAGTGTTTCCTCCGGCCATGGTGGAAGCACTGCAGGGAACCAGGGGTGTGCTGCTCTCTCTCCAGGTGGAGGTGAGTTAAGGGCATACCAGTGTGTCGTTTTCGTTGTTCAGGCCCAGCCCAATACCCCCCCTGACGGGCGGGGGGTATTGCGGTGTCTCCCGCTTTCCGAGCCTGGCGAGGGTAGAGGCTGCTGGTGGTTTCCGCTCCAACAGGTGACGGGAGCAGACTGGCTCCATGGTGGGGTGGGGTGTCTACACTCGCCGTTCCGTGTGGCGGGCGATGTCACTGCCGGAAGGGGCGGGACTTACTGTGGTTCGCAGCAGCTTCCGGTTCCAGCCGTTGGAACGCGGAAGTGGGAGGCGGCCTCGGCCGTGCAATTTCTGGTCCTCGCAGCGGCGATGGACCGGGAAAATTCAAATAAAAAAGGGACAGAAGATCTCTAGATGGCTACCGGATGGCTGCAGGTTACTGGAGGATGGAGCCAGAGCAACCAGCAGTAGTGGCAGGAGCAGGAGCCACATGCACAGGCCAGACCAAGGTAAGTGAGACAGGGGTCTCTATAATTACCAGGGAGTGGTATTGTGGGGTATGTTTTGTGCCACTGACTGTTTATGTTTAAAGATCTGCTAGCGAGAAGATTTTTATGCAGTTTATTTTATAAATGTTTTTTGGGTTGTGTTTTTCAGACAAAAGCCAAAGAAAAGTACAAGCATGTTTCCCCTCCCCCTAAAAAGCGGTGTGCTTCCTGTAGAGCAAACCTTAGGGAGACATGGACTAAACCGCTGTGCAAAACTTGCATAGCAGATCTGGTCAGAGAGGAAACTTCCACTAAAGAACCTTCTGTCCAGCCTAGTGAGATGCTTACTTCTTTCTGGAAGGAACTGGCAGACACGTTTCAATCCTTCCGTTTCTATCTGGACAAGCGTCCGGTAGCACGGTCAGCAGAGAGTTTCCCACCCAGTGCTCTCACACCTCCTTTTCAAAGAGAGTGGTTAGTGAGTCTGAGGAGGAGGAGAAGGATCAGTCTTCAGCATCAGAGGAGGAGAAAGAGGAAAAAGAGAGCTCTTCCTCTCGTTATTGATTATCTATGGAAGAGGTAGAGGACCTTCTGAAAACTATACATACAACCCTGAATATTAAGGAGGATAAGGCTCAATTCTCACTGCATGACAAAATGTATCAGGGCATGGATGAGGTCAAGCATCGCGTATTCCTGGTGCATAAAGTGCTGACAGATTCTATAAAGAGGGAATGGAAGGATCCAGAGAGGGCCCCTTTCTTTTCCAGGTCTCTCAAAAGGAGATTCCCTTTTGATGATAATGCACAAGTGTGTAACAAGAGACCTAAACTTGATGCAGCCTTTTCGCAGGTGTCGCGAAACACTGATTTAGCTTTCTCAAGTCGTCTTCCAGGACGGCACCCTGAGAGATGACTGGTCCACCTGACAGGAAACATAATCAATCAAGAGGTTAAAGGCCCCCGCCCCTCCCTGTGCTCCTCAGTTTTTGATTGTGTTTCCCCACAGCGAAACCATTTATTATTTTCCTTATGACCCGAAGCTTGGGGCTGGTGGTCTCCCCCTGGGAGCCGGACCAAATGCCTGGGAAGTCTCTGGGTCCGGCCGGATATATTTATCCTTCCTGGGGGGTTCCCCTATCCTTTTTCCTCAGGGGGGGGCAGCAGAAACTGGAAGAGCCCTCCTGAGTGCTGAAGGACCCTGGGTACAGTGGTGTACCCAGAACTTCAGGGGCCAATTTTCCTGCCTCCTCTCCTTATCTGTGCGGTGGCCGTGCAGAAAAGGAGCCTGGTTTTCCTTCCGAAGGCAGCGGTGAATCCTTTTCCTTATGCAGGAGGGAGTCCTATGCAGCGGTGGCTGGTCAGGACTATTGCTTCATTCAGCAGGGCTGTGGCCGCCGCCAGCTCCCTCCCTCCCGCCCGCCTGTTCGTTCGCTGGGCTCGCGCGGTCACTTCTGTTGTGTTGAGAACCGATCAGCGCCCCGTGGGTGCTCGGCACCTTTTTCCTGAGGATCATGGAGGAGTGACATAACTTCCTCCACTGAACAGGAAGTGAGCTCAGCGTGCGCCGCGTCATTTCCGGTCTTCGGCAAAATGGCGTCAGCGCGGTGGAAGCCACTCATTAGGGGGATAAAATCCAGAAGGAGCAGGCGCCCACTTCTCCTCTGCCGCTTTCTTGTATCCAAGAATCTCTTACAGAGGAAGCAGCATGGAACATGAGAGACCCGCAGGGTCTATGGCCATGGAAGAGACCACAGGGGGTGAGTCTGACTGGCCTCCGGAGGATTAGATGGGGGTGGGTACCCCAACTCTTCTCCTCTGGGTGTTACAGTGCCTGTGTTTTTTGTTTCAGGGGACGATGCCACTGCCCGTGAGGTTGCCAGCCGTCCCGTGAAATCTTCCACCCGTTCTAAAAGATGTGGGAACTGTAATGATAGGTTACCCCCAGGTCATCCAAAACCCTTCTGCTTTAAGTGCATACAGAGGCTGACAGAGAAGGAGACATCTCAGATTATGAAGGAGTTCCTCACAGTACAAACTGAGATGCTGTCCACTCTAAAAGCTTTTCAATCCTCCTATAAGCCTAGGGATTCAGAGGCTCATACTAATAAGGACGCCTCCTCCCAGGAGGGCTCCGCTTCCTCTAGGGGGTCTAGACGCCAGGCAGATACCCCAAAGTATCCCCTACCTCAGGATTCAGAGGAGGAGGGCGAGTCTGAATCCCTTGAGCAGGGGTTCTTGGACGAAGGGGTGTTGGACAGCCAAGAGGAGGATGAGAGGGAGGACTCCAGGTCTAGCAGGCATAGTATTTCAGCTGACGACATGGAGAACCTTCTGAGAGCCATTTACGCTTCAGAAGAAATTCAGGAGCTCACTGCGCAGGTTTCTGCTCAAGTAAGGAGGTCATCTTAAGGGAGTGGAAGGAACCGCAAAAGAGGCTCCTGAAATACAAAACATGGAAGCGTAGATACCCCTTTACTGAGGAGAATGAGAAGAAATTTTTCAAAACTCCTAAGCTAGACGCCTCCTTAGCACAGGTTTCTAAGCAGTCTAATCTTTCCTTCGAAGACACCGGTAATATAAAGGATCAAATGGATCGGAGGGCTGAAACCATTTTACGCAGGGCCTGGGAGGCTAACACTGCGGCATTGAACCCCGCGTTGGCCTCAGCTTGCATCGCAAGGAATGCGGACATGTGGGTCTGTAAACTGATGGACCACGTATCCCGAACCTCCAAATCTAAGGAAATCTTAGATTCATTGGAAGTCATAGGGATTGCTGTCGCATACTTAGCGGATGCTGCGGTTGAGTGCGTACAACCGCCAAATCAGGTGCCTAACTAAACTCAGCCAGGCGAGCCCTCTGGGTTAAAACCTGGGACGGGGATAACTCATCCAAGACCCATCTATGCGGCCTCCCTTTTGAGGGTGCCCTCCTTTTTTGTACTGGCTTAGATCAAGCCCTTGCTAGGTCTACTGAAAAGAGGAAGAAATTCCCTCCTAAACCTAGGAGGGAGAGGAAGAGGTTTTTTTGAGGCCCCCAGGCAAAGAACCGCTTCTCGGAGAAAAAGGTCTGCCCTAATAGACGTTGGGGGGCTGGAAAGGACAAGGAAAAATCAGGCATTCTTTTTTCCAGCCAGAAGTCAGGCGACAAGACCCCTAAATGACTTTCCAGTAGGGGGAAGACTTTCCCACTTTGTCCCTCAGTGGGAAAGGGTCACACAGAGCCCCCATATTCTTCAAGTTATAAGAGAGGGTTACAGATTAGAGTTTCTCTCCCCTCCGCCCCCCAAATTTCTCTTGACTTACCTTCCCAGGGATCCCTGCAAAGCAGCAGGAATCCTACAAAACATAGAAGAACTGGCCAGTCAGGAGGTCATAATACCAGTTCCAGTGGGCCAGCAGGGTCAAGGGTTTTACTCCCACATATTTGTGGTACCAAAGCCCTCAGGAAGGTATCGCCTTATCATAAATCTAAGGAACCTCAAAGTTTTTCTACGATACAAGAAGTTCTGCATGGAGAGTGTTTATTCTCTCAGGAGACACCTCCTCAAGGACGTGTTCATGGTAACCTTAGATTTAAAGGACGCCTACCTTCACGTCCCTATATTTCGGGAACATCAGATCTTCCTGGGATTCGCGATTGCCTCTCCAGAGGGAGTTTAGCCCTGGCAGTTTGCGGCCCTCCCCTTTGGACTGACATCCAGTCCAAGGGTCTTCACGAAGGTTCTGACAGAGGTGGTGGCCTTCCTGCATCTCCAGGGAGTGGCAGTGATTCCCTATTTAGACGACATTTTGATTTACAATCAAAATCGGGATCAGCTACTTCTGGATCTAACCAGAGTAATGGAGACCTTAGAATCCCTGGGATGGAGCATCAGCAAGGAAAAATCCTTGCTGATTCCTGCCCAAACGAAGTTGTATCTAGGATTCCTGGTGGATTCCTCGGAACAGAAATTAGTTCTACCCCAGAGCAAGGTAGAAGGCTTCATATCAGCAGTCACATCACTGTTACAGGCAAGTACAATCTCCTACAGAGGTATCATGAGGGTACTGGGTCTGATGACTGCATCTATCCCAGCAGTTCCTTGGGCACAGCTACATTCCAGAATCCTCCAGCACTTCCTCCTATCCGATTGGGACAGGAAAAGAAGCTATCTGGACACAGAGGTTGCCATCTTGGTCGAGGTAAAAGACTCTCTTCACTGGTGGCTTTTCCCTCAGAGGTTTCAGGGGGATCTCCTTTGGAGTCCGCTTCAGCCTCTCAGGATATTTACAGACGCAAGTTCCTGGGTGTGGGGGGCCCACCTGGAGGATCTAATAGCTCAGGGGTCCTGGGATCAAAGGCAGAGAAGGACCTCCTCCAACTTTCGAGAGCTTTTGGCCATCGGGGAAGCATTAAAAGCTTTCGAGGGGAGGATAAGGGACCAGGAGGTTCAGGTCTTATCAGACAATGCCACAGCGGTAGCATTCTTGAATCATCAGGGGGGCACCAGATCTACAAGTCTCCTGTCTGTCATCGGAGATCCTGTGTTGGGCGGAGGATTGGATTCTCTCCATTTCCGCACTTCACATAAAGGGGACTTTGAATATAGAGGCAGATTATCTCAGTCGTCAGCCAATTCTGCAGGGAGAATAGGAATTGACTCCAGAGTTCTTCTCCCTGGTAGTTCGGCGTTCCAGAGATAGATCTCTTCGCCCGCAGAAAAAACAGAAGGGTAAAGAGATTCTTTTCCCTTGCCCGAGAGAAGGGCTCAGAGGGGATAGATGCATTGGCCCAGGTTTGGGACTTCCGGTTGGCCTATGCCTTTCCCCCCTTGGGGCTAATTCCGAGAGTTCTTCAAAGATTGTTTCTCTCGGAAGGCAACTTAATTCTGATAGCCCCTTGGTGGCCCAAGAGAGCTTGGTTTCCGACCCTGCAGGGCTGGTCCATAGCCCCACCTCTACACCTTCCTGTTCGGCGCGACCTTCTCCTTCAGGGTCCAGTCTGCCATCCAGACTCCAGCTTCTTCAAGCTGACGGCCTGGCTCTTGAAAGGCAGAACCTGCGGGAGAAGGGCCTGTCGGACAGAGTAGTGGATACACTCCTCCTTAGTAGAAAACCAATCGCAAGGCGTATTTACGCTAAGACCTGGGGGATTTTTTCTCGCTGGTGTCAGGTGAGAGGGATTTCACACCAGGATATCCCTGCTATTTTAGAATTTCTCCAGGATGGAGCAGATCAGGGTTTGGCAACCAAGACACTTAAGGCACAGGTCTCAACCTTGTCCTGCTTTCTGGAGAGACGCTTGGCATTAGACCCCCTGATCAAGAGATTTCTCTTGGTCAGAGAGATGTTGTCCCCTGTCCAGGTGTCTAGGTGTCCACCTTGGGACCTTACCTTGGTGATAGAAGGGTTAACAAGGGCCCCGTTTGAACCAGTAGATCAGATCCCCCTTAGGATCCTGACCTTTAAGTTGGCTTTTCTACTAGCAATAACCTCAGCCAGGAGAGTAGGTGACATTCAGGCCTTCTCGATTAAGGAGCCATTTTTTTCGTTTATTTGAGGACAGGGTTATACTTAGGCAGGACCCCCTGTACCTCCCTAAGGTAGCATCCAAGTTCCACAGAACTCAAGAGGTAGTGTTGCCTTCCTTTTGTAACAATCCCAAAGATGAAAGGGAAGTTTCTTTCTCTGTCTGGACGTCTGACGTTATTTATTATCCTACTTAGAGAAAGTTAAGGAGTTTCGAAAGTCCAGCCATCTTTTAATTTTTCTGGCCAAAAGAAGGGCCAACAAGCATCCAAGGCTTCCATAGCTAGATGGATTAAGCATACCATTTCTTTAGCCTATGAGCAGTCCGGTAAGGCAGCTCCTAGGGACCGTAAATCGCATTCCACACGATCTCTGGCAACCTCCTGGGCGGAAAGGGCCGGAGCTTCGGTGGAGCAGATATGTAGAGCCGCTACATGGTCAAGCCAGAACACTTTCCTGAGGCATTACAGGGTCGAGTTACTGTCCCCTCAGGATCTGGTGTTTGGCAGGAAGGTCCTGCAAGTGGCTGTCCCGCCCTAAGGTAGGCCTGAGCTACTTGCTCCTCTCTCTGGGTGCCGTCCTGGAAGACGACTTGAGAAAATAACCAGTTACACTTACCAGTAACAGTGTTTCTGGGAAGTCTTCCAGGACGGCAGGCCTACTTCCCACCCATTCTCTTTAGGTGTAATTTTTAATGTATAGAGTGTGGTGGTGTTGGTTTTCTTCACTCTCGTGCACTGGTGTGGGTCAATACTTTGTCACAACTGAGGAGCACAGGGAGGGGCGGGGGCCTTTAACCTCTTGATTGATTGTGTTTCCTGTCAGGTGGACCAGTCATCTTTCAGGGTGCCGTCCTGGAAGACTTCCTAGAAACACTGTTACCGGTAAGTGTAACTGGTTATTTTCAAGGATATTGGGGTCTTAAAGGACACTATAGACAAAAAAGCTGACTCTTTATTGAAAAAAGCTTGGTATTTGACACTTAGTAATCTCAAACCAGCTATGGCATCTACAGTGGTGGCCAGGAAATTAGAATACTGGCTAGAACAACTGAAGGGCCATATTGAAGCAGGTACCTCTAGAAAGGATTCGTTAGATACTTTGCTGGTCCTACAAAAGGAAGTAGGTTATATGGCAGATGCGTCGGCTGAGTCAGTTAAAATCTCTGCAAGATCTTCAGCTTTAACTCTGCTAGAAGAGCTTTGTGGGTCAAGACCTGGTCGGGGGAATCGGCCTCTAAAGCAAAGTTGTGTGGCCTACCTTTCGAGGGGGACCTAGCATTCGGTCCAGATCTTGACGCTGTTCTAGATAGAACGGCGGACAAGAAAAAAGCCTTCCCTACCAAAAAGAAGGTGACACCACAGCCTAAAAAGAATTTTCGTCCTTTTTTCCAGACCCGGGACTCAAAGGAAACAGGAGAAAAGAGACCTTGGAGGTCTCAAAGGGGCCGAGGGAAGTCTGGGGTGTTGTTTCGTCCCCCCAGTCAACCTGCTATAACCCAGTGACAGTCTCCAGACTGTGGGGGGGGAGGCTTCAGTCCTTTCTTCCGCAGTGGGAGGGGGCGACATCCAGTGCGTTTGTTCTCAAAGTGATTTCTGAGGGATACGCACTGGAGTTCTCGGAAAGCCCACCGTCCCGTTTTTATGTGACACAACTCCCCAGAGATCAGGAAAAGTCGGTGGCAATGACGTCGCTCTTGCAGGAGTTCCTGCAACAAAGAGTAATCATCCCAGTACCCCAGCGAGGTACTAGGGTGTTATTCTCATATTTTTCTAGTAAGAAAGCCATCAGGGAAATTAAGGTTAATACTAAATTTTAAAGATATTAAACAAGTCTATCCGGTACAAAAAATTCCAGATGGACACAATTTATTCAGTGAGGAAACTCCTGCCAACAGGGTGCTTTCTAGCCTCCATAGGTTTGAGGGATGCATACCTGCATGTTCCCATAATACCGGAGTCACAGAAATATCTGCGTCTGGCAGGGGGAGTGGTGTCACACTTTCAGTTCAGGGGTCTCCTATCCGGTCTCTCTGCGTCCCCAAGGATCTTCACAAAGATCATGGCAGAGGCATTGGCACCACTCAGGCTGGAAGGGGTATCTATAGTACCTTATCTGGACGATCTTCTCTTGTTCGCCAGCTCAGAGGATCTGTTACGCAGGGATCTGAGAAGGACACAGAGTCATTTAGAGAGTCTGGGCTAGATTTTGAATTTAGAAAAATCAAGCCCAATTCCCTCTCAAGTGATCATTTTCCTGGGCTATGTGATCGACTCGGTACAGGAAAAGATTTTCCTCCCGGAGGAAAAGGTAGTAAAAGTACAGGTGGCAGTAAAGAGAGTGCAAACAAATCTGACTGTATCAGTACGAGCGGCCATGTCCACACTGGGGCTTCCAACAGCCTCTATCCCAGCTGTTTAGTGGGCCCGCCTCCATGCGAGAGACCTCCAACAGGCAATCCTACAAAGTTGGGCCTATAGAGAGTCTCTGGAAAAACAGTTAGATTCCAACAACAGTAAAAAGAAAACTGTGGTGGTGGAGGGATCAAGCGAATTTGAGCAAGGGTTTGCGCTGGATTTTTCCCGCAGCAAAAGTTCTCACAACAGATGCGAGCTCCTGGGGGTGGAGTGCACATCTAGAAAACCTGTTGGCTCAGGGTTCCTGGTCAGTGGAGAAATCCAGGAGATCCTTGAACTGGAGGGAGCTAAGGGCTATTTTTCTGGGGTTGTGGGCCTTCAGACTATCAGAGGCCAACACATCCAGATATTGTCAGACAACGCCACGGCGGTGGCGTATATTTCAAGGCAGGTGTCTTCTAAACCTGGCCCTTCAGACTCTGACTTGGGCAGAGGGCAACGTGGCTAAGCGCAATACATCTGAAGGGCAGCCTAAACCAAATAGTGGACTTTTTAAGCAGGAAAAGAGTGCTAGAGTCCGAGTAGAGTCTGAGTCAGGAGGTCTTTCAACAGATAGATAGATGGGGAATTCCCCAGGTAGACCTTTTTACATCAGAGATAAATGCCATGGTTCCGGTCTACTTTTCCCTGAACAGGCAGGACCAAGCAGAGGGTCTGGACGCACTGGCACAGCGCTGGACCTTCCGTTTGTGTTACGCTTTTCCCCCTATACAAATGATTCCGTTAATGCTCAAGAAGCTACAGGGAGAGAGGACAACTCTAATTTTAGTGGCCCCGTATTGGCCCAAGAGGCCTTGGTTTTCTGGCCTACTAAAATTGGCGGTAGAGCCCCATTGGTTACTTCCGGTCCAGAGGGACTTGCTGTCGCAGGGTCCCCTTCTGCATCCCAACGCAGGTCAACTCAACCTGGCAGCTTGGTTACTGAAGAGCAGATCCTGAGGAGTAAGGGTTTGTCCAATAATTTAATTTTTACTTTGTTAAATAGCAGGAAGAAAGTCACAAGGGCTATTTATTTTAAGACCTGGAAATGCTTTAATTTTTGGTGTGATTCGAAAAATTACTCCCCAAAGGAAAACTTTTCTGTTCTGGAATTTTTACAAGATGGAATAGAAAGGGGTTTGGCAGCAAGCACCTTGAAAGTTCAGGTGGCTGCATTATCAGCTTTTCTAGAGAGAAGGTTATCTCTAGACCCTTGGATCATCAGGTTTTTCAAGGCACTGGCTAGAGCTAGACCAGCGCCTTTTAAGTGTTTTCCCAAATGGGATCTTTCAGTTCTTTTACAGGGTCTAACTAGAAGACCCTTTGAACCACCAGAAGAGGCCACGATTAAAATGTGGTCTTTAAAACTAGCACTCCTAATAGCAGTCACTTCAGCTAGAAGGGTCAGTGAGCTTCAGGCATTATCCATCATTGAGCCTTTCTTGACAATTTTCCCAGACCGGGTAGTGCTGAGAACAGACCCGGGGTTTTTACCGAAGGTTGCTTCAGTCTTTCACAGGGCTCAGGTGATAGTCTTACCAACGTTTTGCCCAAATCCAACAGGCCCTAAAGAAAGGGCATTTCATAGTCTGGACGTAAAGAGATGCGTATTATGCTATCTAGAGATGACAAGAGTTTAGAAAATCCAATTCTCTTTTTTGTTTTTTTTTCTGGGTCTCGTAAGGGTTACGGAGCTTCTAAAAGCACGATTGGTAGGTGGCTTCGGATGGCTATCCACAAAGCTTATAGAGCTGCGGAAATAGAACCTCCTGCAGGGGTAGTGGCCCATTCAACTCGGGCTGCAGCTACGTCCTGGGCGGAACGAGCTGGAGCTTCACCAGGTCGAATTTGTAAAGCGGCCACATGGACGGGTTATTCCACTTTCACTCGTCATTATCGGATGGACCTGCTATCGGCAGCAGACAGTCGTTTGGCAGGAAGGTCCTGCAGGCGGTGGTCCCACCCTAAGAGTAAGTACTCGTTTGTCATCTCCAGGTGCTGTCTTGAAAGACGAGGTGAGAAAACCTTAGTTGGACTTACAGGTAACGGTATTTCTATGAGTCTTTCAGCGCCAATGACCCTCCCTTGGGTTAAAGATGTTTATAAGATGTTTATAAATGTTAATATGTTGTGGTTGCTATGTTCTGCTTATATAATTTCAGCATGGCCGGAGGTACTCGGTAACAACTAAGGCCATGGTGGAAGTGTCCAGGCTTTAAAGGAATAACTGCAGTGTTTCCTGGATAGTGGGTGGAGCTGCACTCACTTCAGGTGCTGTCCTGAAAGACTCATAGAAATACTGTTACCAGTAAGTCTAACTAAGGTTTTTTTTTTTTTTTTTCTCCTACTGGGAAGGTGGAGGCTTTTCCTGTAGAAACACTGGCAGTAATATAGGAAGCTCAAGGGGAGCTTGCCAGATTTATAGGGGAAAGGGGAATTAGAAAATACTAGGGTTGCCTGCAACAATCATTTGGAAATACAGAGCATGAACATACTAAGGCTGAACTCCATTAATTCAGCTCCTTTGTAAAAAATGAAGGCACAGTATGAGTTAAGTCCCATTGAAGTTCTTGAAATCTCCTGGGCTTATTTGTGTTATTTACATCTGACCATTTTACTGTACTTCCAGAAGACAACTATCATTGTAGTTCTAGGGGCCCAACGCTGGCCCTTCTGGTCTCCGTATCTTCAACAGAGTCACTGTAGCTGTTATGCCCACCCCTCCCCCTTCCCAATCACAGAAGCCATTGTATTATGTGAATTAATTCACAAAACACAAAGGCTTCTGTGAATGGGCAGCAAAGGGGATAGCTGCCTCATGTTCTTTTCTCCTTCCTCCAGTACACAAGGCAGCATGCACCTCCCAGGGGTTATAAACCCTCATGGTTTTTTCACCCTAATGCATTCTATGCATTAAGGTAAAAAACCCTTTGTGCTGCAGCACCCCCCAGACCCCCCCCTTTTTCTTACCTGAGCCCGATCATTCCAGTGATGGGGGCAGCAGCTCTAGCTGCTGTCTTGGGACCTCATTGGATAGATTGATAGCAGCAGGAGCCATTGGCTCCCGCTACTGTCAATCAAATACAGTCACACGGGAGTCGGGGGCACGGCCCGAGTCCTGCTGTCTGTGTCAATGGAAGCAGCAGCAGGACTCGGGAGCGCGCCTGCACAAGTGCCCCCATGGAAAACGGCTCTCCTTGGGGGCACTCGAAGAGGAGGAGCCAGGAGTGTCACGGGGGGGCCCGAAAAAAGGATGATCGGGGCCACTCTGTGCAAAACCCTTGCACAGAGGAGGTAAGTATAACATGTCTGTTTAAAAAAAACAAAAAATTAAGCTTTAAAATACAATTTACGAATGAAAATTTTGGTACCGAAAATGCAGGATGCACTTTGCCGAAAACCGAAAATGACCGTTTTTAAAAAATATTTATATTATATATAATTTGTATTCCACTTTTTTTTTGTTTAAATTTCTTTATTGAGAAAAGCAATAAGGTGATGTACAGTAACTCGAAAGAAATAAAATTGGTAATTGATATCAACAGGCAGAGCTCTATGATTTGATAGCCAGAATCGCCAGTGGTGATAGAATTTATCAAGTGTCAGCTGTGCCTTTGCAAACAGAAAATCCATTGTTAGGTGGTCGTTGAGGATATCAATGATGTTATGGAGAGTAGGTGGACAGACCTGTTTCCAGTGCCGTGCAATAGATAACTGGGCAGCAATGAGTTTGTGTGTAATGATGGAGTGAAATTTTGAGGGCCAATTAGAGAGGCCTAGTCCGAAGAGAGCCATTTGTGGGGTTAACTCAATGGGTAGGTTAGCAACATCCTGAATAAGTGTGGAGATGTCCGTCCAGAAAGCGCCCATAGATGGACATGCCCACCAAATATGGAAAATATGTCACAATTTCTCCAGCATTTGCTAGAATGGGTCTGGAACATTCAAGAAAATTTCACAGGGGTATAGTACCACCTATACAAAATTTTAATTGAGGTTTCTCAGTGGGAAATGTTTTTAGAGTACATGGTGGATGAGCGAAGTGCTCGGTACCAGATAGGGGGAGGGATCTGGCTTTGTAACTAGGATTCCCAGTAGTTTATAGTTGGGGTGTGTTCCTCCAGATTTGGTTTTGTTAGTAGGCCATAAAGATCGGATATGCCACGAGTTTTGTTGGTTGAGGTAAGGAATTGTAGGATGTCCTAAGTGTTGTGGGAGGTTGAGATGGTGGTGAGTATATGACGGAGCCTTAAGTACATATAGACGTCCTTATTGGAGATGGCGAAACGGTCTTTAATTTGGAGGAAGGATAAGAGTTGGTTGTGTTGGAACAGGTCTCCAATCTTTCGAAGACCCTGTGAGGACCAGTTCTGAAGTGCAAGGTCTGGTGATAAGAACGACAAGGCTGATAATGGGAGTTGGTGAAGGGCCTTCGCATGTAGTCCTCTCGAGGTTTGTAGAACTGTTCTCCAGGTGGATAATGTAGCGTTAACCGTTGGGAGGAAGGAGCGCGGAGGATGGTATCCCAGCCAGATGGCAGCCAATAAAAGTGAAGGGGTTTGGGCAAAGGCATTTGCTTTGATAAGGGTCCAAGGTTGCGATGATGACATGTCCCATAACTTTTTGGTTTGATCCAAAATTATTGCTTTGTAGTTCATACAGAGGACAGGAACTCCGAGGCCCGCATAGGCCTTGGGTGTGTTGAGTAAATAGGCTTTGATGCGTGGCTTGCTTGCCGCCCAGATGAAGTGATTGATGATCTGCTGAAGTATGGCTTCCGATTGTAGGATCGGTATTGGCAAAGTCCTAAAGAAATACAGAACATGTGGTAAGAGAAAGATCTTCGACAGGGCTATGTCAGCTGGATACCTAAATAGGTCATGGAAGAGCTGGGGGCCCAGGAAAAGGGGGAAGAGGTAGTAATAGCCGCTTTAAGCTCTGGGGATTGGAAGACTCCTAGCATAGCTGATTTAGAGTGACTTAATTTATACATGGATACCTGACTAAATTGTTGTAGGAGACACAGTGGGAGTAGGGAATGTAAAGGATCGGTGAGCCAGATAATAATGTCGGCGTAGAGGCCAATCTTGGCATGGAGGATTTGGTCAACTGATAGGCTATCAATATTTGGATGTGCTCGAATTGCTTGTGCCAGTGGTTCAATCACCAGCGCAAATATTAGGAGGGACAAAGGGCAGCCCTGACGAATCCTGTTGGTGATGGGGAAGGGGGTAGATAACATGCCCGGATTCCAAACTCTTGCGTTCAGTGTAGAGTAGAGACCCAGGATGGCTTGGCGAAATAGGCCATGGATGCCAAAACTTCTGAAGGACTGAGTCTAAGTGTAACCAATTAACCCTGTTGCACGTCTTCTCTGCGTCAAGAGAGATTAGCAGAGAAGGCGTTCGGTGGTGCTCAGCCCAGTGGATAAGGTTTATAAACCTTTGGGTGCCACCTGAAGCTTGTCGGGAGGGGATGAAGCCCACTTGATCTGGGTGGACCAGATTAGGCATGTAGGTCACAAGGCGGGTAGCTAATAATTTTGTATAGAGCTTGAGATCGGTGTTAAGTAGAGATATGGGGCGGTAATTGATTGGATCATGGGAGGGTTTGCTGGGTTTGTGTATGGTGGTTATCGCCGCTTCAAGGGATTCGGATGGAATCTCACCCGTTGATAAGAACCTATTAAAAGTGTTACATAGGTGTGGTACTAGTTGATCTGCATAGGATCTATAATACTCGTTAATAAAACCATCTGGTCCTGGGGCTTTGTGGGAGGGGAGATCTTTGATAGCTCGGAGAATCTATCGATGGGAAAATGGCTGAGCTAGCGATTCGAGTTGAGATGGGGATATTGAAGGGAGTTGGAGAGGGTCAAGAAATTCTTGTATTAATTGTGGAGTGGGGTAGGGCTCAGAAATTGATAGAGAGCGGTTGTATAGTTTTGAATAAAAGGCGCTAAATCCGTCTTTTGGGTTTGTTAATTTATGTCCCTTATCATTTAGAAGGAATGAGACAAAAAAAAAACAAAAGAAAAGCGCCTCTGAGTGCAAGTATTTAATAAGTAAAACAGCATGTAATCCAAGACTTACATGGAGGTAAGGGGTAACAAGCTCCGGGGAGGTAAGGGCTCCTGGATCAGGGATGCCGGCTGGTCACCTCACTCGCTGGAGTGGATGGAAGTGTTCCGCTCTGGAGGGACGCCTGCTGCCGTGTGAGGTCACTGGAGTGTAGGGGAGAACACAACACGTTTCAGAGCATGCGCGCTCCTTTGTCAAGTGTGACAAAGTCACACAAAGAACACTTCTATCCACTCCAGCGAGGGAGACGACCAGCCGGCTTCCCTGCAGGTGATCGGTCATCCCAGCTGGAGACTCCAACTGTATAGGATACTCAGTGACGCTGTGGACTGATCCAGGAGCCCTTAGCTCCCTGAAGCTTGTTACCCCTTACCTCCATGTAAGTCTTGGATTACATGCTGTTTTACTTATTAAATATATATATAATTTATATTTAGAAGGAATGGGATTCTGTTTTGCGCTGCTCTCCATAATATATTGCTGGGCCAGGAGTTTCTCAGCTTTATTCCCCTGGGAGTACCAGGTGAGGCTAAGGCGCTTAAGGTAGAAGTCGTGGCTTTTTCAGAGTTAGGCGCTGAGATAATTTCTCAGCTTACTTGTTTCCGCCGTGGTAGCTAGATTGGGGTTTTGTTTTTTCAGGGAGTCAACCATTCGGATATCTTGGAGAAATGAATTTATTGTGTGGGTTCTTTTTCTTTTCCCGGGCACCCAGCTGCAGACAAGTCCCTCGTATAACAGATTTGTGGGCATTCCAAAGTGTACTTTGATTAGAGACGGAGCCAGTGTTGGTGAAGAAAGACAATATCTCGGATCAAACCTGTTCTCGGGTCTCCGGCACACTCAGGATCGAGGTGTTCAAACACCATAGGGTGTGTCTAGGGGGGGTAGAAATAGTCATAGATACTGGGGCGTGGTCTGACCACGTGACGAGCCCTATCGTGGACCTAGTAATTTTTTGAAGCAGGATTTTGGAGGTCAAAAGAACAGATCGATCCTAGAATATGATCTTTGGGTATTTGAGAAGAAAGAGTATTCCCTCTCAGTACCATGTTGACACCTCCCGGGGTCATAAATATCCTCTAGGGAAAGCATGGAAGATAGGCCTGTGGATTTTCTGCGCTTTGTATTAGATGAATTCATCTGGGGGTCTATGACTTCATTAAAGTCACCACATATTATGATTTGATCTTTAGGGTAATTTTGGATCTTTTGCATCATGGATTTATAGAACGATTTCTGGTGGGTGTTAGGAGCAGAGATGTTCACAATGATGAGTGGTTGGTTATTTGAATGTGGCTGACAAGATCAGGTATCTGCCAGAGGGGTCCTGATCAAGGTGAGCAAGATTAAGAGAGACAGAGGAGCATACCGCTAGCATGACTCCTCTTTTTTTTCTTGCTAGCCTGTGCCTGAAAACAATGGGGAAACATTTTGTGGGAGCATTGGGGTGGGTTATGTTCTGAAAAATATGTCTCTTGGACGCACAGTATGTCTGCCTTTAGTGAGATAGCTTCTCGCCATAGAAGTGAGCATTTAAGAGGGCTGTTGAGGCCCTTGGCATTTAAGTAGACTATTGTGAGTGTCATGGTCTCTTGTGAAGTGAATTTGTTTGCATGTCCTGTCATGGTACTAAGACAGATAGTCTCCTATTACAGAAAGGAAAATGGGGTGGGGGGGAACTCGTTGCAGAAACAGTGATATACACAATAAGATGTGTGGACAGATCAAGGCCTACAGTGGTGAAGAGGACGTGATCTGAGCACACAAAGCAATGCTAGATCTTCAAATAAGCCAATGAAACAAGCTAAATATTATTCTTACAGTTCTATTTTTATGAACTTTAACCAGTGGATGTGCTTGACACACCAAAGAAAAACTGTGGAGCCATGGAAAGGGTAACATAAGTGCTTCCACTCCTCCACTAACTTATCAACTTGAATAAAAAGAATGTTATCCAGCTTTAGGGATGTACTTTCCTGGCACTAGCCATGGTGTGGGAGGGCTTCCCGAGATTGTCGGAGCGTGTGAGTCCCAGGGGTTGGGAATTTTGGGGGGTTGCCTCATGTAGGGGGTTGGTGGGGGTGATTGTGAGATTATACCCCAGTTTTTGAGCTGTTTGCCATCCTTAGGTGTCAAGATGGAGACTTGTAGGTTGCGATAGGTTACCAGAAGCTTTGTGGGATATCCCCACTTCTAAGTTATCTTGTGTTCGCTCAGTACAGAAGTAACCGGAGCAAAGGCTTTGCATGCTTGAGATGTAGCCGCAGAGATGTCATTGTAGAAGGAAACCTTATATTTTCCTTAACATGAAAGAAGTGTACTCTTGCAAGAATGTCTCTGGGGACAGAGGCTGGTTGATGTTGTGATTTGTGGATCCTATGCACGCGGTCGATGGGTATATCTTTTATTGTTAACATCGGAACAAGCTTATGAAAAAGCTGGTGTAGGCATGGTATTATTTCAGGGGTGGCCAAGAATCCAGAGACCCCCCCCCAATCTTGATATTCCGTTGTAAGCGATCTTCGAGATCTGCAACTTTTAAGTGGAGCATGTGAACAGTTTCGGCTTGATCATCTTGTTTATTGACAATGGCGTTGTTGGCCTTTGTGGCATCAGAAAGGTGCTGCTCAATATGGTCTGTGCGTTCTAATGATTTAACTTTGTCCTGCATCTGGTTAATGGAAATTTTTTATTCCCTATGAAGATCTGTCCTCAGGGATAGTAGCATGGCTTTCAGAGAGTGTTCAGAGACTGGGTTATTAGTTGTGGGATATGCTGCAAGGGATTGTGAAGCTGGCTGATCTGCTGTGGGACTACAGGTCCCAGCGCTATATTGCTTCTTAGTGGCAGGCTGTTTGTTAGGGGATTGTGCAGATAAGTCAGCTAGCCTCTTACCTCTGTCTCCAGGAGAGGTGGATTGCTCTATAGATTGATCCATGCCGTCCTCTATGTCAGGGGATGCAGAGGAAGCCACAGCATGCTAATCCGGCAGCCGCTCCGGGTCTCCATGCTCCCGGCCGGCGCCATGTTGGTGTCCCTGCTGTGCAGGCTTCATGTAGTAGTCCAGCAGCCTACAGGATGCCTTGAGCTGTGCTCTTTTATGGGACATAGCCTAGGGGTGCCCTGAATGTGGCCCTCCGTTCTGGAGGGTGTTTGCTGGCAAGAGAGGCTGGATGTGCCCGTTTGGTCTGTGGAGGAACGAAGCAGCAGATTCAAGCGGCCATCTTCATTATATTGCACTTTTAATATTATCAATTTAAATTGATATGCATTTATTGTTGGCCATTATTAGCACCTTTAGTGCAAGAAAAGCTCAAATAAGCTGGTCTTTGACTATCTCTTGTATCATGTCTGCAATCTCTTACTTAACCACTTACCCACTGGGCACTTAAACCCCCTTCCTAACCAGACCAATTTTCAGCTTTCGGTGCTCTCACATTTTTGAATGACAATTACTCAGTCATGCAACACTGTACCTACTGTATATGAAATTTTTGTCCTTTTTTTTCCCCCCACAAATAGAGTTTTCTTATGGTGGTATTTAATCACCGCTGGGGTTTTTTTTTGCGTAATATTAGAAAAAAAGACAGAAAATTAGGTAAAAAATGAATTTTTCTTCGTTTCTGTTATAAAATTTTGCAAATTATTAATTTTTCTTCATATATTTTGGACAAAATGTATACCGCTGCATATCTTTGGTAAAAATAACCCAAATCGGTGTATATTATTTGGTCTTTGTAAAAGTTATAGAGTCCACAAGCTATGGTGCCAATCTCTGAAAATTGATCACACCTGAAGTACTGATGGCCTATCATTTCTTGAGACCCTAACAAGCCAGGAAAGTACAAATACCCCCCAAATGAACCCTTTTTGGAAAGTAGACATTCCAAGGTATTTAGTAAGAGGCATGGTGAGTTTTTTAAAGTAATCTTTTCCCACAATTCTTTGCAAAATCAAGATTTTTTTTCTTTTTTCTTTTTTTCACAAAATTGTTATTTTAGCAGGTTATTTCTCGCACACAGCATATGCATAGCACAAATTGCACCCCAAAACACATTCTACTATTCCTCCTGAGTATGGCGATACCACATGTGTGAGACTTTTACACAGCGTGGCCACATACAGAGGCCCAACATGCAGGGAGCGCCATCAGGCGTTCTTGGAGCATAAATTACACATATCATTTCTTGACTACCTCTTACACTTTTGAAGGCCCTGGAGAACCAGGACAATGGAAACGCCACCAAAATTAACCCATTTTGGAAAGAAAACAACCCAATGTATAATCTATGAGGCATATCGAGTCTTTTCATTTTTTTTCTACAAGTTTTTGGAATATGTGTAAAGACAACGAAAACGCATTTTTTTTTTTTTTTTACACAAGGTTGTCCATTTACACAATGTTTCTAACACATAGCATGTACATACCCAAAATTACACCCCAAAATAGATTCTCCTACTCCTCCTGAGTACGACGATGTCACATGTGTGAGACTTTTCCACAGCGTAGCCACATACAGAGGACCAACGTGCAGGGAACACCATCAGGTGTTCTAGGGACATAAGTTTCAAATCTAATTTGACTACCTATTACACTTTTGTGAGGCACTGTAGTGACATGGATGTGGCATGGATGATAACTGATGTGGCATGGATGAGCATGAATGGGGATGGATGAGCCGTGGACGGGGATGGCTGAGTATGGCTGGGTATGGATAATTATGGATGGGGGTGGATGGGGTGGCTGAACATGGATGGATGGGTATGTATGTTGAGGATGGATGGATGAGTATGCGGAGTATGTATGGATGAGGATTGATGGATGGATGAGTATGGATGGGTATGCTGAGCATGGATGGGTGAGCATGGATGTATGGATGGGTATAATGAGCATGGATAGGTGAGCATGGATGAATGAGTATGATGGGTATGGATGGCTGGAATTGGCACATATCAGCGCTGTGGGCACTACACATCCAGCCCACAGCGCTGCTGCCACTGATCTCTCCTCCCTTGCACTGTACTGATCGGTATGGGGAGGGGAGAGAGGAACCGGACGTGATGCTGGTTTGTTTACAAGTGATTGCTCCGTCATTTGATGGAGCGATCATATGGTAAACAGCCGCTGTCAGCGGTTGTTCACCGTGATCCATGATGCGGACCCAGCGGTCACGGATGTTCTCAGGTGCGTGCCCCAGGGGGGCGCTCGGGAGCGGGATTCTGGGAGGACGTCATAGTACGCCCTCCCAGAGTTATCGAACCGCCCTGTAGCCGTCATTTGGCTATGGGCCAGTTGGTAGGTGGTTAAATATTGTTCATAGTATTAGCAAAATTTCCATTTGGTGCACCTCTAGCAGACATGATACAGATGGTCAGAGACTGCAGAGGAGTATCTGCAGAGGAGTATGGGAGATGGTCAGAGACTGCAGACATTAGAGCTGCACGTTTAAGATTAATCGCTAAGAATTGAGATCGCATTTATTTTGTTCCCCTCGCGATCTTAAAACATTTTCCCGATTCTTTCTATACAGATAATTCTCTGCTCAAGCCGACAGCTGTAAAAAAACAAAAAATATAATTCTCTGCTCAAGCCGACAGCTGTAAAAAAACAAAAAAAACAGGCAGTCTGACAAGTATCGCAACATTCCTCAGCCCTGAGCTAACTATAAACATTGTAATGTTTTGTTCTTTAGATCAGGGGTCTCCAAACTATGGCCCGTGGGCCACATCCGGCCCGCGGGGACGTTTTCTGGCCCGCAGCTTGAGTCCTCAGACTCACTGCAGGGGTGGTTTCTTCTCAAGCTATGTTGGAGAGTAGGACGTGCACTGCATACTCACCCCTGGCAGTATGCAGTGCTGGTCCCGCAACCCAGAGCTTCACTAAGCAGCTGTTTGCTAGAACCGCCGGCTGGGACCTGCTGCACCTCCTAGCTCCCTCCCCGCTGTCAGTTTGCATACCACGTGCCGGTGTAACAGCCGGGCAGGAGTCGGGAGATACAGCTGAGCTGCACTGAAGCTGGGCATCAAAATTATTGGGACTGAAATGTGAGTGCTGTGGGGGGGCTCTCTGATCGGGACCTAAATGTGGAGAGGTGGCTCTGATGAAGGACACAAATGTGGAAGGGGCGCTCTAAGGGGGACATTATTGTGCAGGGGTCTCTGATGGGGACATTATTGTGCAGGGGTTTCTGATGGGAACATTAATGTGTGTAGGGGATCTTTGATGGGGACAAAAATGTGTGTGGGGGTCTCTGATGGGGACATTAATGTGCAGGGGTCTCTGATGGGGATATTAACGTGAAGGGGTCTCTGATGGGGACATTAATGCGTGTGGGGGGGGGAGGGTCTCTGATGGGGAGATTAACGTGCAAGAGTCTCTGATGGAGACATTAATGTCCCCATCAGAGACCCCCCCACACACATTTTTGTCCCCATCATATTGCATTATTGTGCAGGGGATCTTTGACAGGGAAAAAAATGTGTGTGGGGGTCTCTGATGGGGACATTAATGTGCAGGGGATCTCTGATGGGGACAAAAAATGTGTGTGTGTGTGTGTGGGATCTCTGATGGGGACACAAATATGGAAGGGGGATCTAAGGGGGACACAAATGTGCAGCGGAGAGTCTGATGGGGACACAAATGTATGGGGGGGTGTGTGTCACGGTAACATAGATGTAAGGCCTTGTGCACACTGGAAGTTTACTCCTGTGCATGAAGTTACGGCATTTAGGTTTGATCGGAGGATACAGGTGTGCCATCCAGCTCTACTGCCGGCAGCCTGTCAAATTCTATTTTGCTGCTGCAGATTCATTTATAAATACATTTTTTTTTTTTTTCGGCCCGCGAACATATGAAAAAAGTAAACTGTGGCCCTCAAAGTAAAAAGTTTGGAGACCCCTGCTTTAGATCAAAAGAATGAACTTTGGTCTGTAAATGAGGGAAGTTTAACCGCTTAAAGACTAAACCTTTTTCTGACACTTGTTGGTTTCAAGTTTAAAATCATTATTTTTTTGCTAGGAAATTACTTGGAACCCCCAAACATCTATTTATCTATCTATCTATCTATCTATCTATCTATCTATCTATCTATCTATCTATCTATCTATCTATCTATCTATCTATCTATCTATCTATCTATCTATCTATCTATCTATCTATCTAAAAAAAATTTTAAGCAGAGACCCTAGAGAATAAAATGGTGATTGTTGCAATATTTTATGTCTCACTGTATCTGTAACAGTTGTGTTTTATCTGTGAAATTAAAAAGTAGTGTCTTTCAGCTGCATTGCCTTAGTGCACCAATATGTGTAATATGTGTTACCAAAGTGCAGTAGTGTGGGCCGTCCCAACTGACAGTGGAATGTGCTGTAAAAAAACGATTTAATCTACCAATAGCACATACACTCATATGATTAAGAATGCAGTAAATTTTGCTTGTGCAGCAGTAAAAATATATATATTTTTTGTTAGATCACGGTCACTGTGGAGAATGATTGGATACATTTTAGGTGTTTGTCATAAAAGTTTATACACCTAAAAGTAAACCTTTCCTATAGTGGGTAATTAAAACTAAGCATATAATTAAAGGTGAAAAAAAATCAGTGTCAACATAATCAGTAGATTATAGCGATTTAGGCAACTAAAGCTGTATGCGGACCTCAACGTTTTTTTTTTTTAAATTTGAACCTGACCCTTGCTCCTGAATAACAGAGTCTGTGACTCACACTAATGCTGGCCATACACTATATGAAAAATCGGCCGAAATTTGGTCATTTAGGCCCGGTTCACAGTAGTGCGATGCCAGACATTGCATGTGATTCGCACCGCATTGCTGTTCAGATCACATGTGATGTCTGTGCGATGCGATTTCAGCCATACATTCTCACCGAAATGGTGCAGAACCCTTTTTTCCCTTAACGTCTTTCAGGACAGCACTTGAGTGATTCCTCCTCTTGCCAATAGGAAACACCTCTTCCACCAAACTTTAAAAGGAGGCTCCTTCCCACACCTTGTCAGTTTTTGTGTTTCCTCCGGAGGGAACACTTGGTGGGGAGTCAGAGCTCTTAGGTGCAGGCTTCCTGGGCCACCAAAACGTTTTTTTTTTTAACCTTCAGAGAGCTGTTCCTCCGATTCCACAGCGTGTTGCTGGGTGGGCTCCTTCTCCCCCTCCATATGGCTCAGGGAGAGTCGAGGCTGCTGTGGGCATCACTCCTAGGCGGCGGTGAGGTACAGGCGGTCACCGCTTTATTCTTTTTCTGTGCCTCCACCTGTTTCCTCTGACGCAGCCGCCATCTTGGGGATGGCATGCCGTGCACCATCCGCCGGAAGTGAGGTATCCAGACGGGGTGGCACCCACTGAGCAGATTTCTGCGGGAAATCGCAGGGGGAGAAGGGGGAGGAAGGGAGAGGCACAGGCACCAGCAAGGCCAAGGTAAGGGGCAGATGCACTTACTGTGGGGTCTCTCCCCCCCCGGTTGCAGGGGCCTGTCTGGGCACATGAGGTGGTTGTTCTCACCTCACCTGTGGTGAGCCTCCTTTTTAAAAAAGGACAGGTTTTCTCACTGGGATGGTTTTTTTCTTTGTTTTGTCTCATGGCAGGCCAAGAGCTCTGATCCAGTGGCAAAAAGGAAATGTCCTTCATGTAAGCCAAAACTACCTGAAGGATGGAAGAAGACTTTGTGTCAAGCCTGTATTGATTCGGTAGCTAAAGAAGAAGCTTCTTCCGCTTGCAGCGATTTAATTGCATCGGTTAAAAAAGAACTGGATGCTACCATTCAATCATTTCGCTCTTCTCTAGCATACCCATCCCTGAGTCAGCTAACTACCTCACAGTCCTCTCAGGGCTCACTGATAGTCCCGATGGTGGAGACTGAGGCTTCTCTTACCCAAGAGGGACATTCCCCCTCCCATTCTAGGGAAGAATCGGATGAGGTGGAGGAGGAAGGGGAGAATGTACCTTCTACAAGTTGTCTTTAGAACAGGTAGATGGCCTGTTAAAAGCAATTTATACCACACTGGGTCTGGAAGAGGAAAGAAAGGAGTTATCTCTGCATGACAAGATGTAGGCAGGGCTCAGCGAACCTAAAAATCGCACCTTTCCCGTACACTCAGTAATTTCTGAGGCTATCAGGAAGGAATGGGCGGAGCCAGAAAGAAAACCTTTCTTTTCTAAAACCCTTAAAAGGCGTTTTCCTTTCGATGAGGACCCAGCGGCAGTTTGGAATAAAAATCCCAAACTGGATGCCACTGGTTAGGGTGAAGGGTAATATTAAACATTTTGGAAGCGTGTGTAAATATTTCTTTCCAAAATGTCTGTATTATTGGACAGGACCACCAAGTGTGCTTGTACGTACCTTCTTCTAAACAACCGCGAAAACAGTGATTTTAGCCACTTCAGCCCCGGACCATTATGCTGCCTAAGGACCAGAGGACTTTTTCCAATTTGGCGCTGCGTCGCTTTAATTGCTAATTGCGCGGTCATGCAATGCTGTACCCAAACGAAATTTGCGTCCTTTTCTTCCCACAAATAGAGCTTTCTTTTGATGGCATTTGATCACCTCTGCCGTTTTTTATTTTTTGCGCTATAAACGGAAAAAGACTGAAAATTTTGAAAAAAAATGATATTTTCTACTGTTTGTTATAAAAAAAAATCCAATAAACTCAATTTTAGTCATACATTTAAGCCAAAATGTATTCGGGCACATGTCGTTGGTAAAAAAAATGTCAATAAGCGTATATTTATTGGTTTGCGCAAAAGTTATAGCGTCTACAAACTAGGGTACATTTTCTGGAATTTACACAGCTTTTAGTTTATGACTGCCTATGTCATTTCTTGAGGTGCTAAAATGGCAGGGCAGTACAAACCCCTCCCCCAAATGACCCCATTTTGGAAAGTAGACACCCCAAGGAAATTGCTGAGAGGCATGTTGAACCCATTGAATATATTTTTTTTTTTTTGTCCCAAGTGATTGAATAATGACAAAAAAAAAAAAAATTTACAAAAAGTTGTCACTAAATGATATATTGCTCACACAGGCCACGGGCATATGTGGAATTGCACCCCAAAATACATTTAGCTGCTTCTACTGAGTATGGAGATACCACATGTGTGGGACTTTTTGGGATCCTAGCCGCGTACGGGGCCCTGAAAACCAAGCACCGCCTTCATGATTTCTAAGGGCGTAAATTTTTGATTTCACTCCTCACTATGCAATGGCATCTTGGGAGACCCTGTGAAAGTGTGTCCTAGTCTGTGCAATGCTGTACCCTACGCTAAAACTCAACTAGTGTATGGTAGCGCTCAAAACATTCATCAATGCAAAGACCAGGGTTGGCAGGACAGGAGGGACAATAATACCAGGTGTCACGCCTAAATCCGAGCTTTCTGCAGACACGACATTTTCTTTGGGGGGCTCGTTGGGTAGGGGTACTCGGGAGGACATATTGAAAATGCCTCTCATACAGCCGGCTTACTGCATTTGGTTGGGGAAGGTGAGGTGGAGCACCATCTGGATACAGAAGGGCTCTGACGATCTCTTCCTGGAATGTAAGGAAGGATCCAGTCCATCCTGAAGCTCTGTATAGCACATGAGCATTCAGCAAAGCCAATTGAAATAAATAAACAGACACTTTTTTGTACCAGCGTCTGGCCTTACGGGCAACTAGGTACGGTGCCAAAAACTGATCGTTGAGGTCCACCCCTCCCATATTTTGGTTATATTCGTGGACACAGAGGGGTTTCTCCACAACACCAGTCGCCGTAGTAATTTGGGCCGTCGTGTCTGCATGAAGGGAGGTGAGAACGAAAACATTCTTCTTATCCCTCCACTTCATAGCGAGCAAATTATTACACTGCAAGAAGGCTCTCTCCCCAGCTTAAGACGGGAATCTACAAGCCGCTGGGGAAAGCCCCGGCGATTAGGTCGCACGGTGCCACATGCTCCAATCTGCTGATCAAACAAGTGACTAAAAAGTGGCACGGTCGTGTAATAATTGTCCACATATAAATGGTACCCATTTCCGAATAAGGGTGACACCAAGTCCCACACTATCTTACCAGCACTTCCTATGTAGTCAGGGCAGTTTGTCGACTCTATGTGACTATCTTTGCCCTCGTAAACCATAAATCTACATGTATAGCCTGTGGCCCTGTCACAGAGCTTATACATCTTGACCCCGTATCTGGCACGCTTGCTGGGAAGGTACTGTTTGAATGACAAGCAGCCAGAAAATTTAATCAGGGACTTATCAACGCAGACAACTTGATGGGGAGTAAAAAAGTCTGCAAAACGTTGGTTGAAGTGGTTTACGAGGGGCCGAATTTTGTAGAGCCGATCGTATTCAGGGTCTCCACGAGGACGACAGAGTTCATTGTCATTGAAGTGCATGAACCGCAAAATCTGCTCGTATCGTGCCCTGGCCATGGAGGCAGAGAACACGGGCGCATGGTAAATTGGGTCAGTGGACCAATATGACCGCAACTTACTCTTTTTATTCAAGCCCATGTTGAGGGAAAGGCCCAGAAAGAGCTTAAATTCGGAGACCGTAATTGGTCTCCAATCTCTGGCAAGGGAGGACTGGGGATTAGCGGCGATGTGTTGACCAGCGTATAAATTGCTTTGGTCCACAATAGATCTATAGAGATCTTCGGTGAAAAACAGTGAATAAAAATCCAGTGGCGTAAAATCAACTGTTTCCACCTGAATTCCGGGTTGGCCAGTGAATGGGGGAAGTACGGGTGCTGCAGAAGTGGTGGGTTTCCAATTCGGATTGGCGAATGCAGCAGGAAGGGCACTATGGGCACGACGAGCCTGTCTTTGTCTTCTTGGTGGCAGCGGAACACTACTTGTGCTTGCCACCTCGAACTGCTTGAACTGCACTTATGGGACTCGCTACGTCACCAAGTGTTACTGCAGTGCTGGATGTATGACCAGGGTGTACTAGGCCGCTGGTGCTTGCCAGTTCACCAGAAGGAATAGCGCCGCTGGTGCTTGCCAGTTCACCAGAAGGAATAGCGGCGCTAGTACTTCTCTGCTCCATATGAGAGCCCTGCGGTTCTTGCACTTCAAGGACAGAAGAAGAAGATTGGGGTCTGGTACGCCTGGCCTTAGCAGGGACCACAACTCCGTCGTCAGAGCTATCTGTCCTGGAGCCGCTGTCCTCTACAGGATCGTATTCTGAGCCTGAATCTGACAGCTGAGTGACTTCCTCTTCACTATCTGTCATGCTCAGAAACGTGTAGGCCTCTTCACTAGTGTACCTTCGATTTGCCATTTTGGGCTCTAAATTTAGGGGTACACTAGTGACACTCACAGGCAAAAAGCTCCTGACTGTCAGCGACTGTATCAAAACGCTACCAAAAAACTTAGCCATCGCAGGGATCAGGCCTGACTCTGCGAACGCTGCAGTTATGTGTGCTTAGTGTTTTGTGTCAGTGATCGATCGATACTGCACTTGGGTGGGCTGGGCTGGGCCGAAGGGCAAAACGCAGGTGCTAGCAGGTATCTGGGCTGATCCCGCTACCACTGCGTTTTTGAGGACCCTAAACTGCTGGGGATGCTAGTATAGATCTGATCGGATCAGATATCGATCCTTTCAGATACTATAGCACTAAGGGAGGTGTATGCTGCGTGCGTGGGTTTTAGCGGTACTGGCGCTAACCTGACGCTGCCTGGGGTGTCGCAGACCTTATCTGACCCTAAAAACGTAACTTATATCACCGCCGGGCGATCAGGGGGTTAAACCTTTATAAGATAATAAACGGCGGGTGCCCTAAAACTATAATAAACAAACTAACTAACCAGCGTCACCTGTAACAATTATATGGTGATCACTGGTGAAAGGGTTAACTAGGAGGCAATCAGGGGGTTAAAACCTTTATTAGGTAGTATATAGGGGTCCCTGATGCTATAAAACACTGACGGAGAACCTATATACTTACCTCCCTAACTAGCGTCACCTGTGTCACTAATACAGCGATCAGAAAAACGATCGCTTAGTGACACTGGCAACGGGGGGTGATCACGGGGTTAAAACTTTGTTAGGGGGGTGACGGGGGTGACAAGTGTGCCTGCGTGTTCTACTGTTAGTGTAGTGTTGTGCAAACTTACTTGGATGTCTTCTCTCCTCGGCGCCGGAACGAAAAGACCGGCTCGAGGAGGGATGACATCACTTCCTCTCCCTCTGTTTACATTACAGAGGGAGAGGAAGTCTGTCATTGGCCAGGAGCGATTGTGAGGGGGGAGCCACGAATGAGTGGCCTCCCCCTCACCTTTGATCGCCCCTGACCTGAATCCGACTGCCGCTGGCACCGGGGGGGGGTCCGATCGGACCCCCCACCCACGGGCAGGCAAGGACGTACATGTAAGCCCTTTTGCCTGCCCGTGCCACTCTGCCGACGTACATCGTCGTGCGGCGGTCGTCAAGTGGTTAGTAATCAGGGGTAAATTTAGCAATTTTGGTTGGTACTAAGTACCACCGAGTTAATACCTTATAATTTGTTTCCGTGGCTAGTACATTAGGGGATGATGATTTAATTGTGGACCAAATTTTAACCCACTCCGCCTCGTCCAGTGTGTATTCCAAGTCCTCCTCCCATTTCCGCAAATAAGTAGGTATATCCTTATCAGAGTTTATTAGTAATTGAGAATAGAGGGAAGAAATTCGTCCTCTAGCGTGTGGATCGTTTTTGCATGTGGATTCAAAACTAGTGAAGCAGGTCAAAGGTACATCAGAAATGGTATTAGGTGTAAAGACATTTTTTATTTGAAAGTATCGGAACAATTCCGATTGAGGGATACCGTGTGTTTCGCAGAGAGATGGAAAGGGGATAAAAGATGACGAGTTAACAAAGTTGTGGAAATTCAGTATACCCAAGGAAGACCATGCTTTAAAAGAGAGAGGATAAATCCATGCTGGGTAAAAGGTTGAGTTTTTGAAAAAAGAGAGGAGGGGTTGTGTAAAGATTGCAATTTATGTTTAAATTTAAGCCTGTCCCAGAGGGATAAGTAATGTTTAGTAATAGGATTACTTAAGCCAAGACAGTTTTTGGAATGTATCCATAATATATTGGAGATCGATAAAGGGTCACAATCATAAGCCTCTATCAAAACCCATAATGGAATTTCCTGAGTGGCATGATATTTTAAGTAGATATTAAAATGAATTTAGCGCAATATTACTCAATAAATGTGCGTAAAAGTGTGTAAAAATAAAGACTTTTATATAGTGGTTGCTGCAGCTGTAGTTGCTACGATCAACGATCTCTGTGTTGCAACATATAGCTATTCCCACTGTTTTTCAGTGAAGTGATGGTGCTATAGTAAAGTGAAAACGTGCAGGTATCTATGATACTATTGTGATGCAAATGCCATGAATGAAGACAGGCTAAAATATCATGAATAAATTATCGTGAATAAATACATTCTTGTGAGTGAAATATTCCTTATAAAATTCTGAATAAATAATATTAAGTGCAACCCGTCATAAAATACAAATACATTTTACACAAAAAAGGTGCCAGCAATAATCTATAAAATAAGTGCAATCACAATTCACTTAAATGTAACCTTAAAAGTGCAGGTGATAACATTGCAAAATTATAAATAAAAAGTTCTTGAAACAATAAATAGATGACGATATTAAAAAGGTATTTATAAATGGTTCTTCTACTCAGATCTGTTCTGTCTTGTGTGCTGGTTATAATATTCTTATGGTGGTGCCTCCTAGTGTGGTCTCACAGAATTCTCACCTTAAAATTGCAATAATCAGGCTTTTGGTAATTATGTCTTTAAGGCGTGGAAGCAGTGTCTGGGAGCCTCTCCTTCTTTGTGGTTATCTCTCCATACTTTCTTCTCTGTCACTCCGCTCTGGTGGAACTCAATATCAGGGGAGATAAAAATGGGGGAGGAGGAGAGAAGAAAGGATCCACTAGTGTGATAACGTTTTTTGAAATCAAAGGGGGGGTATTTATTTGGATAATGCTCTTACATTTAGTACAATAAAAACAGGCAGAGTAAATAGGTGAAAAGTCTGGCGTTCTCAGCGCCCTCTCACTTGTGCTTCAGCTTGTGCCGCTCCAGCCAATCCCTACGCGTTACGACACGTCACGTAACGTGTAGGGATTGGCTGGAGCGGCACAAGCTGAAGCACAAGTGAGAGGGCGCTGAGAACGCCAGACTTTTTAAGAGGGTTGCTCGACGTACGTTATCACTTGCTTGCCTTGTTGGCATAAATCCAACTTGGTCATTATGTATAAGTTTACCAATTATCTTGTTAAGTTGGGTAGCTAGGATTTTTGCTAAGATTTTGATGTCTTGATTTAGGAGGGAAATGAGACCGAAGTTCGTGCAGGATGTATTATCTGAGTGGGGTTTGGGGATCATGCAAATAATAGATAATAATGATTCACGTCTAAAGGAGTAGTCGTCTATTAGAGTGTTGAATGCTTCCTCTAATATAGGAGAAAGAGTTTCAGAAAATGTTTTATAATATGAGGCTGAATATCCATCTGGGCCAGGCCTTTTGTTAATTTTCAGTTCTTTTATGGTTTTCAAAACTTCTGCTGATGTTATGCGTTCTTCCAGCAATATTTTGTGTGTGTGTGTGTGTTAGTTTAGTTAGATATATTTTAGAGAAGACGTTATCCGCATCAGACTGATTGAATTCTTTTGATTCTGAATATAATGATGTTAAATATTTACGGAATTTTTGAACGATTTTAAGAGGATTACTTGTATAAGTGTTATTTGATATTTTAAGTTTGATTGGATTTGATTGTCTGTCAATAGATTTCAGCGCACAAGCTAGAAGGGTATTAGGTTTGTTTGATTTCATGTAGAACATGTGTTTTGATCTGCGTAATGTCTTATCGTCTTATCTGCTGATTCTGTTAAGAATAAATCATATTCTAATCTGGCTTTTTCCAATTGTTCTTTTGATTTAGAGGAGGGATTGCTTTGAAATGAAGCAAAAGCAGTGTTAAAGTTGGATTCTAATTTTCATGCTAGGCTAATGTGTTCTCTTTTAATAAGTGCCATTTGTCCTTGGATCAATCCCCGCATCACAGGCTTATGTGCTTCCCATAAAGTAAGCGAAGAAACCTCTGGGTTAGTGTTAAATTCTAGATAATCCTTAATACCTTGTTCAATTATTTGACTATGTAAGGGGTTCTTAAGTATGATGTCAGGAAGGTACCACGTTGAGTCATGGGCTTTAGGGATGGTAGAGGATATTGTGGTGTATATTGCATTATGATCTGACCAAGGAATGGGGATTATGCTGGATGTAAGAATTTCCGGTACCATAGCTGTGGTTAGAAAAATGTGGTCTATACGCGTGGAAATCTTATGTGGGTGTGAATAGTAGGTAAAGCATCTTTTGGAAAAATCTGCTTTTTCCATATCCGGTGCCATCACTCAGCCCGCAGTCGCTGCGATAGGCCTCTGCCAATCCCTAAAGGACCAATTTAAACAGGTCCTTAGAGAGCCTGCTACACAACAAGCTCAGGATGTGGCTGAACTACCTAAGGCATTATGTTTTGCCATAGATGCCATTAAAGACTCTATTCACCAGGCATCCGCCTTATGCTTGTATATATGCACAGAATCCTGTGGTTGAAAGATTGGTCAGCTAAAACACCATGTAAAAAACTCCTAACTGGGTTCCCCTTTCATGGGGAGCGACTATTTGGAGAAGACTTGGATAAATATATCAAGACAATTTCTGCTTTTCTACTTTTTTACCAGTCAAAAGAAAATATAAACGCCCTTCATTTCAACTGGCTCTTTCCCCTGCACCAGGGGCTTCTGCCTCTAGGCAGTGGCGATGGCCTCTGCCGTCAGACTCTAGAGAAAAACCTCAAGATCACACCCAGGCTCAAAAGAAGCCATGGGGTAGGAAATCTGCAAAACAGATTCCTAAAGCCTCATCATGAAGAGGCAACCCCCCTCACCAAGGTGGGGGGAAGACTTCTGCAATTTTCAAAAGTCTGGAAAAAGGAAATTCAGGACAGATGGGTCATCTCCACAGTAACGCTGGGGTACAAGCTGGAATTTCGGGACATTCCACAGTCTCGTTTCCTGAGATCAAGCGTTCCCAAAGATCCAGAGAAAAAAACAATCTGTTTCAGGCACTAGACCGATTAATATCTCAAGGAGTGATCATACAGATCCCCACAAGAGAGCAAGGTCTGGGGTTTTATTCAAATCTTTTCATGCTACCAAAACCAAATGGAGACGTCAGACCCATTCAAATCTCAGAAAGCTAAATCAATTTCTGAAGATCCGCTCCTTTCACATGGAGACAATCGGGTCGGTAGTTTCTTTCCTTCTAGGAAGAACTTCTGGCATCAATCGACATCAGGGATTCATATCTGCAGTTCTCTCAGTTTTTTCTGCTCATCAAAAATTTCTGCGGTTTGAGTTAGAACAGCAGCATTTTCAATTTGTAGCCCTGCCCTTCGGGCTAGCCACAGCACCTCGAGTATTCACCAACTATCTGAAAAGTTTGGGTTGGATTATCAACCTAGAGAAATCTTCCTTAATACCGCTAAATAGGCTGGAGTACTTGGGTCTGATCATAGACACAGCCCCGGAAAAGGTGTTCTTGCCTCAAGCCCAAACTCTGCTGAAAGGAAAATCCTTCAGACCAGTCATCTGGAAAGTGGTAACGACGGATGCCAGCCTTTCAGGCTGGGGAGCAGTACTAGAAAAGACAACTGTCCAAGGACAGTGGTCAAGAACCGAAAGAATCTTGCCCATCAATATCCTAGAGATTCGGGCAGTACGTCTAGCTCTAAAAGCCTGGACTTTCAGGTTAAGGGATTGTCCTGTCAGGATTCAATCCGACAATGCCACAGCTGTGGCCTATATCAATCA